>NC_057387.1:4697144-4849279 GCF_019320065.1 Cervus canadensis
ATTTTGATTCCAGCTTGTGATTCACCCAGTCTGGCATTTCATATGATGTACTCTGCACAAAAGCTACATAAGCAAGGTGACAATGAAATGATGTACTCATTTCCCAATTTGGCACCAGTCCATTGTTCCATATTCGGATCCAACTGTTTCTTCTTGGCCTGAATATAGATTTCTCAGGAGGCAGGTAAGGTCGTCTGGTATTCCGATCTCTTGAAGAATTTTCCACAATTTGTTGTCATTCACACAGTCAACGGCCTTAGCGAAGTCAATGAAACAGAAGTAGATGTTTTGTTCTGGAGCTCTCTTGCTTTTTCTATCATCCAACAAATGTTGGCGATTTGATCTCTGGTTCCTCTGCCTTTTCTAAATCCAGGTTGAATATCTGGAAGTTATCAGTTCACATGCTGTTCAAGCCTAGTTTGGAGAATTTTGAGCATTACTTTGCTAGCATATGAGATGAGTGCAATTGAGCAGTAGTTTGAACATTGTTTAGCATTTCCTTTCTTTGGGATTGGAATAAAAACAGATATTTTCCAGTCCTGTGGCCACTGATGAGTTTTCCAAATGTGTTGGCATATTCAGTGCATCACTTTAACAGCATCATCTTTTAAGATTTGAAATAGCTCAGCTGGAATTCCATCACTACCACTAGCTTTGTTCATAGTGATGCTTCCTAAGGCCCACTTGACTTCACACTCCAGACTGTCTGACTCTAGATGAGTGATCACAGCATCATGGTTATCTGGGTCTTTAAGATCTTTTGTGTATAGTTCTGTGTATTCTTGCCAGTTTTTCTTAATATCTTCTGTTTTTGTTAGGTCCATACCATTTCTGTCCTTTATGGTGCCCATCTTTGCATGAAATGTTCCCTTGGTATCTCTAATTTTCTTGAAGAGATCTCTAGTCTTTCCCATTCTATTGTTTTCCTCTATTTCTTTGCATTGATCACTTAGGAAATCTTTCTTATCTCTCCTTGCTATTCTTTGGAATTCTGCATTCAGATGTATATAGCTTCCCTTTTTTCCTTTGCCTTTCACTTCTCTTCTTTTCTCAGCTATTTGTAAGGCTTCTTCAGACAACCCTGGGCTTCCCTGGTGGCTCAGAGGTTAAAGCATCTGCCTACAATGCAAGAGACCCAGTTTCAATCCCTGGGTCGGTTACATTCCCTGGAGAAGGAAATGGCAACCCACTCCAGTATTCTTGCCTGGAGAATCTCAGGGAGAGAGGAGCCTGGTAGGCTACAGTCCACCAATTCGCCAAGAGTCGGACACGACTGAGTGACTTCACTTTCACTTTTCTCAGATAAGCATTTTGCCTTTTTGCATTTCGTTTTCTTGGAGATGATTTTGATCATTGCCTCCTGTACAATGTTGCAAACCTCCGTCCATAGTACTTCAGGAACTCTGTTTATTAGATCTAATCCCTTGAATCTATTTGTCACTTCCGCTGTATAACCATAAAGGATTTGATTTAGATCATACCTGAATGGTCTAGTGGACAACATACAAAGGACAACATATAAAGAAATAAAGGAAAGGGTGATAATCATATCTAATCAAATAGAGGATGTCAATTAAGGGATATAATTATATAAAAATAATTGAATAGAAATTCTAGAGAAGAAAAATAAAATATCAGAAATAAAAAATTCACTAGATGTACTCAAGAGATTTGGGCTGATAGAAGAATCAGTGAATTTGAGAATTTGTCAGTAGAATTTGGGCTTCCCTGGTGGCTCAGTCTGTAAAGAATCTGCCTGCAATGTGAGAGACCTGGGTTCAATAAAGATTGTCTAGTCTGGAAGTAGGAAGAAAATGAATGAAAAAAAAAGTGAACAGAACTTCAGAGATATGATATCATAAAACATACCTATAGTGAGAGTTCCAGAAGATTAGGAGAAAGGGGAAAAAGACAAAAATATTTGACAAATAGTGGCTGAAAACTTCCCAAATTTGATGAATAATATTAGCATACACATTCACGAAGATCAGCAAACTCCTAGTAGGATAAATTAAAGTGATCCACACCAAGACACTTTATAGTCAAATTGAAGAAAGACAAAGGCAAAAGGAAAATCTCACAAGTAGCAAAAGAAAAGTGACTTATCATATACCAAGACTTCACAGTGAAATTAACAACTGGCTTCTTTTCACAAGTGATAAAAGCCAGAATATAATGATATGACATTTTTAAAGTACTGACAGAAAAAGCTGTCAAGGAAGAATTCTATATCCACTTATGTCCTCTTTTAAAAATGGAGGAGAAATTAAGATATTTCTAGATAAACAAAAACTGAGAAAATGTGTTGCAAGCATCCCTACTCGACAAAAATTGCTGAGTCCTTGAGGCTGAAAGTGAAGAAGAACTAAAAAGCTTCTTGATGAAAGTGAAAGAAGAGAGTGAAAAAGTTGGCTTAAAGCTCAACATTTAGAAAACTAAGATCATGGCATCCGGTCCCATCACGTCATGGCAAATAGATGGGGAAACAGTGGAAACTGTGGCTGACTTTATTTTCTTGGGCTCCAAAACCACTGCAGATAGTGATTGCAGCCATGAAATTAAAAGACACTTGCTCCTTGGAAGAAAAGTTATGACCAACCTAGACAGCATTTTAAAAAGCAGAGACATTACTTTGCCAAAAAAGGTTCATCTAGTCAAGGATATGGTTTTTCCAGTAGTCGTGTATGGATGTGAGAGTTGGACTATAAAGAAGGCTGAGCGCTGAAGAATCGATGCTTTTGAACTGTGGTTTTCAAAAAAAGAGAAGACTCTTGAGAGTCCCTTGGACTGCAAGGATATCAAACCAGTCCATGCTAAAGGAAATCAGTCCTAAATATTCATTGGAAGAACTGATGCTGAAGCTGAAACTCTTAATACTTTGGCCATCTGATGCGAAGAACTGACTCGTTTGAAAAGACCCTGATGCTGGGAAAGATTGAAGGTGGGAGGAGAAGAGGATGACAGAGAATGAGATAGCTGGATGGCACCACCAACTCAATGGGCATGAGTTTGAGTAAACTCCAGGAGTTGGTGATAGACAGAGAGGCCTGGAATGCTGCAGTCCATGGGGTCACAAATAGTCAGACACAACTGAGTGACTGAATTGGACTGAACTGAGGCTGCAATGAAAGGACCCTAGAAGGTAATTTGAAACCACATGAGAAAAAAAAAGAAAAACACTAATCAACAGATGGCATAGGTAGTTTGAAAGAAAATAAAAAGCATTTTTGTTTGTTACACTCTTCTTTATCTATCTATTTTTAAAGAAAACTGCATAAACCAATAATTATAAAAGGTGATAATGGGTTTCTAAAGTATACAAATGTAATTTATTTTGACAATATTAATATAAAAGGAGAGAATGGAAGTATGTCAAAACAAAAATTTTGTTACTATTTAAATTAAATTAATGTTAGTCTGAACTAGATTTTTTTTTTTTTTTTTTTAGTTAAGATGCCAATTGTCTTTCCAAGGGCAACTACAAGGAGGTGGGGACAAAAAACAACTTAAAAATATAGTAAGAGCTAAAATAGAGCAATTTGGAAGATACAATGTAGTTTCCTAAGGCATTCATAACAATCATAAACTGAGTGATTTAAAATAGTATATTTATTTTACCAAAGTTCAGGATTCCAGAAATCCAAAATCAAGATGTTGGCAAGCCAACACTTCCCCTCAAGGCTCTAAAGGAGAATCCTTCTTTTCCTTTCACCTCCTGGAGGCTTCTCTTAATTCTTGGCAAGTAGTAGCATCAGTCTAATCTCCATATCCATCTTCACATGGTCTTCTTACTGATCTACTAATAGAGTAGAATCTCATCTTGATTCTTATTTTAGCTACAATTGCCAAGATCCTATTACCATATAATGTTGCATTTTGAGGTTCCAGGTGGATGTGAAATATTGAGAGACACTAGTCAACACACTGCAAGTGCACTAGAATATGGGTTTCCCAGGTGGCACTAGTGATAAAGAACCCACCTGCCAATGAAGGAGACATAAGAGACACGGATTCGATCCCTGGGTTGGGAAGATCCCCTGGAGGAGGGCATAGCAACCCACTCCAGTATTCTTGCCCAGAGAATCCCTTGGACAGAGGAGACTGGCGGGCTACAGTCCATAGGGTCACAAAGAGTCAGACAAGGCTGAAGCAGTTTAGCATGCACACACACACACATTAGAATATATCTATTCAACACACATAAAAAAGACAGAAATTAAGAAACAGAGAGCAAAAAATATAAAAGACATATTGAAAAAACGGCAAAATAGCAGATGTAAATTCTATTTTATGGGTAATTATGTTACATGTAAATGAATCAAAATGAAAATCAAAAGGCAAATATTAGCAAACCAAGTTTTTAAAAAGTAATTGGTATATATATATATATATATATCTTTAAGTGATACACATCAGATTCAAATAAAAAGAGTAAAAGAATGAAAATATAAAAGTTAAAGAATGAAAAACGATACACCATGAAACAGTAACAAGAAAAGAGAGCTGAAGTGGCTGTACTAATAAGAGGCAAATTAGCTTTTTAAACAAAAATTGTTACCAGAGAAAATGAAGGATACTTTATATTGAAATGAAGATTAATTCATCAAGATGAAAGGATGATTATAAATACATGTGAACCTAACAACAGAGTCTAATCTACTCACATTGTAGTGAGGTTCTAAGGTATAGGCTAAATAAGCAAAAGAATAAGTGACATGCATATTGGAAAGAAAGAAACAAACTATAGTTATTCACAGAGTATGTAACCCTATATATAGAAAAGCATAATAATTAAGGATTCCACAAGACTCTATTAGAATTAATAAATGAGCTTATAATTTTGGTAGAATATAAGAGCAACATACAAAAACGCATTGTATGTCTGAACATGAGCAATAAACAACCCAAAAATAAAACTAAGGAAAGAATTCCATTTAAAAAAGCATCAGAAACAATAAAATTCTTCATAATAAATTTAGCAAAAGAACTACAAATCTTGTACACTGAAAAATTAAAAAAAAAAAGAAAAAAGCATTTTGGAAGACTGGAAAAGGTCAGTTTTCATTCCAATCCCAAAGAAAGACAATGCCAAAGAATGTTCAAACTACCGCACAACTGCACTCATGTCACGTGCTAGCAAAGTAATGCTCACAATTTTCAAAGTGTGGAATCAAAGATACGTGAACTAGGAAATTCCAGATATTCAAGATGGATTTAGAAAAGGCAGAGGAACCAGAGATCAAATTGGCAACATCAGTTGGATCATAGAAAAAGCAAGAGTTCAAGAAAAGCACCTACTTCTGCTTTATTGACTATGCCAACGTCTTTGACTGTGAGGATCACGAGAAACTGTGGACAATTCTTCAAGAGAGGAATACCAGACCACCTTACCTGCCTCCTGAGAAATCTGTATCAGGTCAGGAAGCAACAGTTAGAACTGGACATAGAAAAACAGATTGGTTCCAAATTGGGAAAGGAGTACATCAAGGCAGTAAGTATATTGTCACCCTTCTTATTTAAATTATATGCAGAGAACACCATGTGATATGCCTGCTTGGTAAAGCACAAGCTGGAATCAAGATTACCAGTAGAAATATCAATAACCTTGGATTTGTAGATGACACCTCCCTTATGGCGGAAAGCAAAGAAGAACTAAAGAGCTTCTTGATGAAACTGAAAGAGAAGAGTGGAAAAGCTGGCTTAAAGCCCAACATTCAAAAAAATAAGACCATGGCATCCAGTCCCATCACTTCATGGCAAATAGATGGAGAAACAATGGGAGACTTTACTTTTCCAGTCTCTAAAATCACTGCAGATGGTGACTGCGGCCATGAAATTAAAAGACACTTGATCCTTGGAAGAAAAGTTATGACCAACCTAGACAGCATATTAAAAATAAGAGACATTACTTTGCTGACAAAGATTCACGTATTCAAAGCTATGGTTTTTCCAGCAGTCATGTAAGCATGTGCGAGTTGGACCATAAGGAAAGTTGAGTGCCGAAAAATTGATGCTTTTGAACTGTGGTGTTAGAGAAGACATTTGAGAGCCCCTTGGATGGCCAGGAGATCAAACCAATCAATACTAAAGGAAATCAGTCCTGAATATTCATTGCAAGGACTGATGCTGATGCTGGAACTGGAATACTTTGGCCACCTGGTGTGAAGAACTGACTCCTTGGAAAAGACCCTGATGCTAGGAAAGATTGAAGGCAGAAGGAGAAGCGGATGACAGAGGATGAAAGATTTGATGGCATTATCGACTCAATGGCCATGGGTTTGAGCAAGCTCCGGGAGCTGGTGATGGACAGGAACGCCTGGCGTGCTGTAGTCCATGTGGTCCCAAAGAGTCAGACATGACTGAGTGAGAAAAGTAATTAAATAAATGGAAAGATAACTCATTCTTAAGATGGTGGTGCTCCCAAAACCGAGCTACAGAATCAGTGAAATGTTTCTCAGAAAGTTTAAGTTTTTGGTTTGTTTTTTTGTTGCATATGTTGACAGTCTGTTACTAAAATTTATATGGAAATGCAGCAGACCTAGTGTAGCTAATGCGGGAGACCTGGGTTTGATCTCTGGGTTGGGAAGATACCCTGGAGAAGGGAAATGCTACCCACTCCAGTATTTTGGCCTGGAGAATTCCTTGGGCTGTATAATTCATGGGGTCACAAAGAGTTGAACACGACTGAGGGGCTTTCACTTTAGTTTAGCCAAAATCATCAACAACAAGAAAAAATGGATATAGAATAAATTTTCATATTTCTCAATTTCAAGCATAACACTTTAGTAATCAATACCATGTGGTGCTATTATAAAGAAAGACATATAAATCAATATGAAATTGAGTGTAGCAATAAACCCTTATATTTAATATCAACTGATTTTCAACAAGGTTGTCAGGACTGTTCAATTGGGAAGTGTAATCTTCACAACAGATGGTGGTGAGACAATTGGAAATCTGTATATAAATGAATGATTTTTTTTCTCTAATCTCCTACCATACACAATAATTAACTAAAGTGGATCTTAGATCTAAAGATAAGCAAATTATAAAATTCCTTCAAAAACATAATAATAAAGCTTTATGACATTTGATTAGGCAATAGTTTTTAAGACATGACACCAAATGCATTAATGACAAAAGAAAAAATATAGGTAAATTGGACTTTCACAAATTTTGTGTATTAAAGGATACCATCAACAATGTGAAAAGGCAACTCACACTGACAAAGGACATATATTTGGGACATATGAACACTTACAATCCAGCATTAAAAAGTTCTAATGAGATGGATGAAACTGGAGCCCATTATACAGAGTGAAGTAAGCCAGAAAGATAAAGACCCATACAGTATACTAACGCATATATATGGAATTTAAAAAGATCGTAACGATAACCCTATATGCAAAACAGAAAAAGAGACACAGATGTACAGAACAGACTTTGGGACTGTGAGGCGAGCAGAAGTAACGCAGCTTAGATTAGGAGTAGACCTTCCTACTTGGTACCACTGTTTGCCAATTAGGACCAATTAGCTTTCACTTAATACTGACCGCTGTTTGCCAATTAGGAAATTAGGAACGGGGCGGAAACCCCCAGGAAAGTCCCGCGCGTGCGAAAGTATTGACCAATGAAATTGCTTTGCAAACGTGTAACCAATCCGCTTCTCACCCTATAAATTTGTGTAACAGCTTGGGCTCGGGGTTCTCTGACTCGCACCACTGCGTTGGTTGCGGGCGGAGAGTCCTGGCTGGAGTCAGTAATAAACTTCCCTTCCTGCGAGTTGCATTGTCTTGGAGGCCTTCTCTCTTCCCGCTCGGGGATTCGGACATCGGGCATAACAGGGATTCTATGGGAGAAGACGAGGGTGGGATGTTCAGAGAGAACAGCATTGAAACAAGTATACTATCAAGGGTGAAAAAGATCACCAGCCCAGGTTGGATGCATGAGACAAGTGCTCGGGGTTGGTGCACTGGAATGACCCAGAGGGATGGGATGGAGGCAGGAGGGGGGATCGGGATGGGGAACACATGTAAATCCATGGCTGATTCATGTCAATGTATGGCAAAAACCACTACAATATTGTAAAGTAATTAGCCTCCAACTAATAAAAATAAATGGAAAAAATAAAATAAAATGAATAAAATTTTAAAAAATCACTTCAATTAAAAATGGTTGAAGATCTATCTAATGAAGATACACAAATGACCAATAAACACATGAAATGGTGCTCATCTTAATTAGTCTTTAGGAAAATGTAAATAAAAATACAATGAGATATCATTCCATACTCACTAGAATATTTAAAATAAAAGGGAAAGACAATAACAAGTCAATAAAATGTGGGAAAAAATGGAACTTTATACATTGTTGCTACCAATACAAAATAGTGTAATCTCTTTAGAGAACAGTTTGGTCCTTACATTGCTAAACCACATCATCCAGTAATTCTTAGTAGATATACTCAAAAGAAATGAAAATATGTCTTTACAAAAATTATACACAAATGTTTATAGCATTATTATTCATAATAGCCTCAAAGTGGAAGCAGTCTAAATGTCCATCACTAGGTAGCCGTGATGGATGTCTACCATGAACAATCATGAATGATAAAACAGTCATCCATGATGATGGATAACCAAAAATGGTATATCCATACTATGGAACATTATTCAGCAATAAAAATGAGATTAAGTACTTATATGTGCTATGTGTATTAACTTGAAGATATCAAGCTACATGAAAAATCCAATCATAAAGACTAAGTATGGTGCTACATTTATGTGAAATGTCTAGAAATACAAATCATGGATATAAAAGGTAAATTCATGTTTACTTGCGACTGGGAATAAGGTGAGGGAAGAAGTAATAGGGGATGATTGCTAATGTGTACGTGGTTCTTGTGAGGGTGCTAAAAATATTCTAAAATTAGATTGTGATAATGCTTACACAGCTCTGTGAATAAATGAAAATCATTGAAGAGTATGTTTTAAATAGGAAATTTTTCTATGTGAGATACATATCAATAAAGCTGTTAAAGAAAAAAATGTCATCACCTCAATAGAGAAAATATTTTATTAAAATCCTAAGGACACAGATAAAAGAACATAAATTCTCATAAATTTAATAGAGATAATAAACTATCTTCATTATGAAAAAGTTAATTAAAACAAAATGCTATGTTTCCATTCATTTTTGCAAGTATTAAACAATTGGTAGTGCTATTTTACACAACAGTGGAAATGTAAATGGGAGCACACACTTTGGAAGACAATTTGAAGAGATAGCTGGATGAGAGGTTGATGTAGTATACATATAAAAGTATCTGAATATTTGAAATATATATATATTTATTTAAAGAAGTGAAAATGAAAATGTTGCAATCATGTCCAACTCTTTGTGACCTCATGGACTACATAGCCCATGGAATTCTCCAGGCCAGAAAACTAGAGTGGGTAGCCTTTCCCTTCTCCAGGGGATCTTCCCAACCCAGGGATTGAACCCAGGTCTCCTGAATTGCAAGTGGATTCTTTACAAGCTGAGCCACAAGGGAAGCCCAAGAATACTGGTGTAGGTACCCTATCCCTTCTCCAGTGGATCTTCCTGACCCAGGAATTGAACCAGGGTCTCCTGCATTGCAGGCGGGTAACTATTTCCAGAACTTTATCTTGGAAATAGTGTGTAGAGTATACCAATACCTTTATATACCAATATATAAATACAAAGAATGTATGTATATATACATATGAGATGTAATAAAATATGTATAATATAAAAATATATATCTTATATATAATATACATATTATATATATAAACATCTATAAAGAGTATATAATACCTTTATATGCTTAGAAAATTCCTGAAAATATATACCTTCAGTAGTTAAAAGTAGGTACTTCTGGGAATGGGATAGACACCTTTGTTATTACAAACACATATAGGCTTATAATTTTATAGTAAAGATTTTGTTAAAATGTTTGAAATATATAAAGGGCTTGGTGCCACCTTATTGAAACACAAATGATATTTCATAGCTATTGATATTTCCAAAGAGGAAATTTTCTCAGGTATTAATTCTGGTGTTTGATCACCTAAATGCATTTGACAAGCATTGCAACTCCGGAATGGTGGCTCCACAGTTACAGACATCAGAGACTCCTGTCGTTCTGTCCTACTATCTGAGCAGATCCCAAACTTAAGATAACTCTATCGTTCGTGATGGAGCCTGGAGCTGTCACATACTTTTCCGTAAGTTTCGAGTTCTCTATTTAAAGAATATGTAATAAGAGTTGAGTGTTATTAATCACTACTTCAAGAAAATTACAGTTGATTTCTTTTGAGGTTATAAAGTCAGGGGCTAAAAATTACATTTTTCACCAATGCTTTGGCATCTCTCTGGGTCTAGTGAACCAAAACAAACTGAGAAGAAGATTTTATAAAGGTGCCTAACTACATCAAACATATTTTATGTATTCTTTTTGATAATTACAAAATACCTAGTCTATTGATTTACTCAAAGTTCTTATTTACTAACCACATTATTTCTCTAATTCTCCATGCCATTACATCTAAAGTCTGGGTGTTCAATAGCAGAACATTGAGTTTTGACAGTTTGTACATCATGTCTGATATTCGCATCTGGCAGCACTATAAAGTGACAGGTCTTTCATAATTTTTTTTAATTCACTCTGGTAATGTTAATCATAAGTGATGAACTCTGTGTATTCTATGGACATAATGGGCAATTCTATATGACTGACACTCTAATTTCACTCTATACTAATGGGCACTAATTGTAACAATCAGTGATTATGTCAGTTAAAGGCAATGCTGATGGCAATTGATGACAGTAGTGTAAGCCCTGACACCATTTTGGAACAGAACTTGGAGCAGTCATTTGTAAAGATGGGTCAAATTTGTAAAGAGGAAAGCTCAATTGTTTTCCTATATTTTGTGTCATACTTCTCTTCATTTTTAAAAAATAATATACAGCATGTTGTCCTTAAGTATTGATGGCTTTCTGAACCCTTCTATCTATTATAATATTATTTCTATATAGTAGGTATATTGCTCTCAAAACACTGAAATGACTCAAGGTATTTTTTAAAGAGAGTAATGCCTCTTAAAAAAATAACTCTGAATAAAATTGTCTCTTAAATTAGGGGCAAGTTATGGCTAAGAGAAGCAACAGGTGACTATAAATTCCAGTGGAACATCTGGATTGTGTGATGATGCTAGACTTACTGTCTGCTTCCCTGTAAATATCCCATGGGTGTTTATAAGTCCTCTGCTGTTCCTGAATGAAGACAGTCATTTTTAGTGATAGCTAAATTTGTATTCTATCTAAATGTAGGATCCTGCTCCAAAGTTATAAGTTATTTCCCAAAGAGAATATTACTTGCTGATTTGGGAAAGAATGAATAGTATTCATAGGCACAAGATGAAGTGAGGAAGCAACACAAGTCAATAATAAAAAAAAATACAAACTTTTATTGCATGTATCATATTAACAGACACTACTTAAATACACATAGTCTATATTAAAACAAACAATATATTTATGCAGAAACTGAGATTTAGAGAGCTTAGATACCAAGCATAAATACTCAAGGTCACACAACCAGTAGTCTCCTAGACATTCTTTAAGATTCAATTAAGTTTGATGTCATATCCTACAAGGACCCTTCTTTGACTATCTCCAGGTTGAATATAGATATCTATCTGCCTGTTTCTACAGTGTTCTTTGCTTCCCTCTGTTTTTATGCTTATCTCAATGCATGACATAAATTTTCTCTGCACTTGTGATTTCCTTGGTTGAATTCTAACCTTTTAAAACAATGACCTTATTTTATGATTTTTTTTTTAGTCCTAAATCTGTTAGCATAACATTGAACTTGTACTAGGAACTCAAAAAAACATGGAATAAGTGAATGAATGAGTAAATAAATGAATGAGTAGAGCAAAAATTAATAAGGCAAGGTCATATCTTAGGAAATAAAACCCACTGGAGGTGGTGAGTGAAGAGTCCAAGAGCCATAAAATCAACCAAATGCAACCTCTTAGCATTCATGGCCATCTTGTATGATGTGGTTTTCTAGATGGGTGCAGTGAATTTCACTGGTTCTCCTTGGATAAGCTTAATTTTACATAATGCTAGATTCATCACACACATTATACCACAGATATGTATAAAAACAATGAGATATCACAATTATCAATATAAAAGTCTTGAAAGTCTTTACAAGAAATATAATTTAAAGGTAAATGTTTATTAGTCAACATTACAGGTTATTGCAAGAGAATGAATATAGTTCCCTGTGTTACGTGGTAAATTCTTGTTATTAATATTTATCTATTGTATATATAGTAGTGTTTATCTATCAATCCTATTTATTGGTGTTCAGTCACTAAGTCATGTCCAACTCTTTGCAACCTCATGAACTGCCAGGCTTCTCTGTCCTTCACTATCTCCCAGAGTTTGCTCAAACTCATGTCTAATGTGTCAGTGATTCTACCTAACCATCTCATCCTCTGCTACCCCCATACCCATTTATTATTTCCCAGCATCAGGGTCTTTTCCAATGAGCAGTCTCTGAACATGAAGCGGCCAAAGTATTGGCACTTCAGGTTCAATATCAGTTCTTCCAATGAATATTTCATGTTCATTTCCTTTAAGATTGCCTGGTTTGAGCTCCTTGCTGTCCAAGGGACTCTCAAGAGTCTTCTCCAGCACCACAATTCATAAGCATCAATTCTTTGGCTCACAGCCTTCTTTTTTTTTTTTTCTTTTTTTATTATTATTATTATTTTTTTTTCCAGTGGGTTTGTCATACATTGATATGAATCAGCCATGGATTTACATGTATTCCCAATCCCGATCCCCCCTCCCACCTCCCTCTCCACCCGATTCCTCTGGGTCTTCCCAGTGCACCAGGCCGGAGCACTTGTCTCATGGATCCCACCTGGGCTGGTGATCTGTTTCACCATAGATAGTATATATGCTGTTCCTTTGAAATATCCCACCCTCACCTTCTCCCACAGAGTTCAAAAGTCTGTTCTGTATTTCTGTGTCTCTTTTTCTGTTTTGCATATAGGGTTATCGTTACCATCTTTCTAAATTCCATATATATGTGTTAGTAGGCTGTAATGTTCTTTATCTTTCTGGCTTACTTCACTCTGTATAATGGGCTCCAGTTTCATCCATCTCATTAGGACTGGTTCAAATGAATTCTTTTTAATGGCTGAGTAATATTCCATGGTGTATATGTACCACAGCTTCCTTATCCATTCATCTGCTGATGGGCATCTAGGTTGCTTCCATGTCCTGGCTATTATAAACAGTGCTGCGATGAACATTGGGGTGCACGTGTCTCTTTCAGATCTGGTTTCCTCAGTGTGTATGCCCAGAAGTGGGATTGCTGGGTCATATGGCAGTTCTATTTCCAGTTTTTTAAGAAATCTCCACACTGTTTTCCATAGTGGCTGTACTAGTTTGCATTCCCACCAACAGTGTAAGAGGGTTCCCTTTTCTCCACACCCTCTCCAGCATTTATTGCTTGTAGACTTTTGGATAGCAGCCATCCTGACTGGTGTGTAATGGTACCTCATTGTGGTTTTGATTTGCATTTCTCTAATAATGAGTGATGTTGAGCATCTTTTCATGTGTTTGTTAGCCATCTGTATGTCTTCTTTGGAGAAATGTCTGTTTAGTTCTTTGGCCCATTTTTTGATTGGGTCATTTATTTTTCTGGAATTGAGCTGCAGGAGTTGCTTGTATATTTTTGAGATTAATCCTTTGTCTGTTTGCTTCATTTGCTATTATTTTCTCCCAATCTGAGGGCTGTCTTTTCACCTTACTTATAGTTTCCTTTGTAGTGCAAAAGCTTTTAAGTTTCATTAGGTCCCATTTGTTTAGTTTTGCTTTTATTTCCAATATTCTGGGAGGTGGGTCATAGAGGATCTTGCTGTGATTTATGTCGGAGAGTGTTTTGCCTATGTTCTCCTCTAGGAGTTTTATAGTTTCTGGTCTTACATTTAGATCTTTAATCCATTTTGAGTTTATTTTTGTGTATGGTGTTAGAAAGTGTTCTAGTTTCATTCTTTTACAAGTGGTTGACCAGTTTTCCCAGCACCACTTGTTAAAGAGGTTGTCTTTTTTCCATTGTATATCCTTGCCTCCTTTGTCAAAGATAAGGTGTCCATAGGTTCGTGGATTTATCTCTGGGCTTTCTATTCTGTTCCATTGATCTATATTTCTGTCTTTGTGCCAGTACCATACTGTCTTGATGACTGTGGCTTTGTAGTAGAGTCTGAAGTCAGGCAGGTTGATTCCTCCAGTTCCATTCTTCTTTCTCAAGATTACTTTGGCTATTCGAGGTTTTTTGTATTTCCATACAAATTGTGAAATTATTTGTTCTAGTTCTGTGAAAAATACCGTTGGTAGCTTGATAGGGATTGCATTGAATCTATAGATTGCTTTGGGTAGAATAGCCATTTTGACAATATTGATTCTTCCAATCCATGAACACGGTATGTTTCTCCATCTGTTTGTGTCCTCTTTGATTTCTTTCATCAGTGTTTTATAGTTTTCTATGTATAGGTCTTTTGTTTCTTTAGGTAGATATACTCCTAAGTATTTTATTCTTTTTGTTGCAATGGTGAATGGTATTGTTTCCTTAATTTCTCTTTCTGTTTTCTCATTGTTAGTGTATAGGAATGCAAGGGATTTCTGTGTGTTAATTTTATATCCTGCAACATTACTGTATTCATTGATTAGCTGTAGTAATTTTCTGGTAGAGTCTTTAGGGTTTTCTATATAGAGGATCATGTCATCTGCAAACAGTGAGAGTTTTACTTCTTCTTTTCCTATCTGGATTCCTTTTACTTCTTTTTCTGCTCTGATTGCTGTGGCTCACAGCCTTCTTTATGGTCCAACTCTCATGCCTGCATGTGACTACTAGAGAAATTGTAGTTTTGACTATATGGACCTTTGTAAGCAAAGTGATGTCTCTGCTTTTTAATAAACTGTCTAGGTTTTTCAGAGCTTTCCTTCCAAGAAGCGAGCATCTTTTAAATTCATGCCTGCAGTCACCATCCGCAGCGGCTTTAGAGCCAAAGAAAATTTATCACTGTTCTCAATTTTTTGCCATTTATTTGCCATTAAGTGGTGGGACCAGATATCATGATCCTCGTTTTTCAAATGTTGAGTTTTAAGCCAACTTTTTCACTCTTTTCTTTCACTCTCATCAAGAGGCTCTTTAGTTCCTCTTCACTTCCTGCTATTAGAGTGGTATCATCTGTATATCTGAGGTTGGTATTTCTTCCAGCAAACTTGATTTCATATTATGATTCATACAGTTTGGAATTTCACATAATGTACTTTGTATAGAGGTTAAATAAGCAGTGTGACAACATACAGCCTTGTCATATTCCTTTCCCAATTTTGAAACAGTCCAGTTTTGTTCCATGAAACCAATTTTGTTCAGTGTCCAGTTCTAACTGTTGCTTCTTGACCCACATACAGGTTTCTCAGAAGAAAGATAAGGTGGTCTGGTATTCCCATCTCTTTAAGAATTTTCCTCAGTTTGCTGTGATCTACGCAGTCAATGACTTTAGATAGTCAATGAAGCAGAAACAGATGTTTTTTTTCTGGAATTCCCATTCTCTCTCTATGATTCAATGAATATTGGCAATTTGATCTCTGCTTCTTCTGCATTTTCTAAACCCAGTTTGTACTTTTGAAATTTCTTGGTTCATGTAACACTGAAATCTAGCTTGAAGGATTTTGAGCATAACCTAGTAGCATGTAAAATAAGGGCAATTGTATGGCAGCTTGATAATTCTTTGGAATTGTTCTTCTCTGGGTTGGAATGAAAACTGATATTTTCCAGTCCTGTGGCCACTGATGAGTTTCCAAAATTGCTGACATGCTGAGTGTAGCACTCCTACAGAATCATCTTCTAGGAGTTGAAATAGCTCAGCTGGAATTCCATCTCCTCCACTACTTCTCTGGTGGCCCAGATAGTAAAGAGTCTGTCTACAATGCGGGAGACCTGGGTTCGATCCCTGGGTCAGGAAGAGTCCCTGGAGAAGGAAATGGCAACCCACTCCAGTATTCATGCCCAGAAAATCCCATGGACGGAGGAGCTTGGTGCAGGCTACTGTCCATGGGGTCACAAATAGTCAGGCACAACTGAGCGACTTCACTTTCCTAAGGCCCACTTAACTTCACACTCTAGGATGTGGGGCTCCAAGTTAGTGATCACACCATTGTGGCTTTCTGGGTCATTATGATCTTTTTTAGATAGTTCTTCTGTGTATTCTTTCCACTTCTTCATCTCTTCTGCTTCTGTTAGGTCTTCAATATTTCTGTCCTCTATCAGGCCCATCCTTGCATGAAATGCTCCCTTTATACCTCAGATTTTCTTGAGGGAATCTCTAGTCTTTCCCATTCTATTGTTTTCCTCTATTTCTTTGCACTGTTCACTTTAGAAGGCCTTCTTATGTCTCCTTGATATTCTCTGGAACTCTGCATTCAGTTGAACATATCTTTCCTTTTCTCTCTGCCTTTCACTTCTATTCTTTTCTCAAAACTATTTGTAAAACCTCCTTCAGTTCAGTTCAGTTCAGTCACGTCCGACTCTTTCCGACCCCATGAATCGCAGCATGCCAGGCCTCCCTGTCCATCACAAACTCCTGGAGTCCACCCAAACCCATGTCCATTGAGTCTGTGACGCCATCCAGCCATCTCATCCTCTATCGTCCCCCTCTCCTCTTGCCCCCAATCCCTCCCAGCATCAGGGTCTTTTCCAGTGAGTCAAATCTTTGCATGAGGTGGCCAAAGTATTGGAGTTTCAGCTTCAGCATCAGTCCTTCCAATGAACACCCAGGACCGATCTGCTTTAGGATGGACTGGTTGGATCTAAAACCTCCTTAGACAACCACTTTGCCTTCTTGCACTTCTTTTCCTTTGGGGTGATTTCGGTCACTGCCTTCTCTACAGTGTTACAGACCTCCATCCAGTGTTCTGCAGGCACTCTGTCCCATACTCCTAATTTGCCCTTCCCCTTCCCCTTTGTTAGCCATAATTTTGTTCTCTATGTCTATGAGCCTGTTTCTGTTTTGTAAAAAAAAAAAAAAAAAAGTTTATTTGTATTATTTACTTAGGTTCCACATGTAAGTGATATATACTATTTATCTTTATATGATATACCTCATTTAGTACGATAATCTCTAGGTCTATCCATGTTGCTGCAAATGGCAATATTCCATTGCTTTTTATGACTAAGTAATATTCCAGTGCATATATCTATATATCTATATCACATCTTAATCCATTCATCTGTTGATGGACATTTAAGTTGCTTTCATATCTTGATTTTTGTCAATAGTGTTGCTATGAATATGCAAGTGCTATAATCTTTTTTAATTCGAGTTCTCATCTTTTCCAGATATAAGCCCAGAAGTGAGATTATTGGATCGTGTGGAATTTCCACACCCTTTCCAGCACTTATTGTTTGTAGATTGTTTGGAGATGGCCATTCTGATTGGTGTGTGGTGGTTCCTCATTGTTGTTTTCATTTGCAGTTTTCTAATAATTAGTGATGGTTTATCACTTTATTATTTCCTGCTTTGTTTTTAGCCCAAAGCTGATAATAAATCCACCAAGACTGATATTCTTTGATTCATTTTTAAATTTGCCAGGGTGAAGATAGTACTATAAAATAACAGGTTGGTAACTAATTGCAAAAGAATTTGTCATTAGTAAATTAATTTTATTTCATTTTTTGAATTCAATGATATGAAAAAGTAATGTATTAAATGTATATACAACAATATGCAGTGGCTTCCTGGTGGCTCAGCAGTAAAAATTTCATCTACCAATGCAAGAGATGTAAGTTCAATCCCTGAATGGAGAAGATCCTCTGGAGAAGGAATTGGCAACCCACTCCATTATTCTTGCCTGGGAAATACCATGGATGCAGGAGTCTGGTGGGCTATACAGTCCATGGGGTTACAAAGAGTCAGACATGAATGAGAGGCTGAGCAACAACTATATACATGTAGTTTTTTTCTACATATACATGTGTGTTTGTGTGTGTGTACATTAATAGCAGTTATCTTTAAATTGAGAGGTTATGGCCATTTTAATAGTGAATCTTATTTTTCCTATGGCTTCCTCTGTAGCTCAATCAGCAAAGAAACTGCCTGCAATTCAGGAGACCCCTGGGTCGACCCCTGGGTTGACCCCTGGGTCAGGAAGATCCCCTGAAGAAGGAAATGGCAACCCACTCCAGTATTCTTGCCTGGAGAATCCCATGGACAAAGGAGCCTGGCAGGCTACAGTCCATGGGGTAGCAAGAGTAGGGCATGACCTAGTGACTAAACCACTGCCACCAACTTTCTTAGTCTTTCCACATGTTTATTGTACTCATGCATTAGTTACAGAAATTGCAGTTATAACTAATATTTTTAAGCACTTATTTATGACACTGAGCTGAAATCAATACATAAATTATCTCATTTAATACCACAACCCTGTAACATTGGTATCTACTTTGTAAGTTTAAAAATGTGACTTAAAAAAATTCCTGAGATTAATAAATGATGGAGACTGACCCGAGTCTCTGACTTGGGGTTCTGACCCAGTCAGATCTGACCCCAGAGTCCAACCTTTTAACTACTACATTCCATACTCACTAGAAAAGAAAATGAGAGAGAAACATAATGGAGGAGAGAGACAGACAAATAGAACAGCATAGACAGTCATTTTGTAGTTGTTTTGCACTAGTGAGACAAATGTGGTGTAGTGAAAAGATTGCTATACTGAAGATATTGAGTTATGGATCTATCTGAATTCATCTTTTTCCCTAGAATGACTAATGTGGTGCTTAGACCACATATGCTCTCGTGTATCTTCCAATCTTAAATTCTGATGTTTCAAAGCTCAAATATCTTGGGCACTTGAGCATTTGACTTGTTGTTGTTCAACAAAAGCTTTTGTTTTTCAAGCAAAAGCACTCTAATTTGATAGTAATATACACAGAGAAGACATTCTCACTTAGTATGAATCTTTTTTGGAACATCATTATATCTGTCAATGAAATGGGGCATTTTGGACTCATGGCCACATGTCTCAATACCTTTATAACATGATTCTGACTTTTTAAAATTAATTTAGTTTTTAATTGAAGAATAGTTGCTTCACAGAATTTTGTTATTTTCTGTCAAACCTCAACATGAATCAGCCATAGGTATACATATATCCCCTCCCTCTTGAATCTCCCTCCTATCTCCCTCCCCATACCACCCATCTAGTTTGATACAGAGCCCCTGTCTGAGTTTCCTGACCACACAGCAAATTCCCATTGGCTATCTATTTTACATATGGTAATGGAGGTTTCCATGTTACTCTTTCCGTACATCTCTCCCTCTCCTCCCCTCTCCCTGTGTCTATAAGTCTGTTCTTTATGACTGTTTCTCATTGCTGCCCTGCAAATAAATTCTTTGGCCCCATGTTTCTAGATTCTGTATATATGTGCTAGTATATGATAGTTATCTTTCTATTTCTGACTTACTTCATTCTATATAATAGGCTGTAGGTTCATCCACCTCATTAGATCTAACTCAAATGCATTCCTTTTTATGGCTGAGTAATATTCCATTGTGTATATGTACCACACCTTCTTTATCCATTCATCTGTTGATGGACATCTAGGTTACTTCCATGTTCTAGCTATTGTAAATAGTGCTGCAATGAACATTGGAATATATGTGTCTCTTTCAGTTTTGGTTTCCTCAGGGTATATGCCTAGGAGTGGGATTGCTGGGTCATACTTCCCTGGTGGCTCAGAAAGAAAAGCGTCTGCCTACAATGTGAGAGACCAGGGTTCAATCCCTAGGTCGGGAAGATCTCCTGGAGAAGGAAATGGTAACCCACTCTAGTATTCTTGCTTGGAAAATCCCATGGACGGAGAAGCCTGATAGGCTACAGGCCATGGGGTCGCAAAGAGTCGGACACGACTAAGCGACTTCACTTTCACTTTCATGGTGGTTTTATTCCTAGGTTTTCAAGGGTTCTCCATACCATCTTCCATTGTGGCTGA
Source organism: Cervus canadensis (assembly GCF_019320065.1). NCBI lineage: Eukaryota > Metazoa > Chordata > Mammalia > Artiodactyla > Cervidae > Cervus > Cervus canadensis. The sequence goes on from NC_057387.1 coordinate 4,717,252, forward strand.
ATCAATCTACATTCCCACCAACAGTGCAAGAGGGTTCCCTTTTCTCCACACCCTGTCCAGCATTTATTGTTTATAGACTTTTGATGATGGCTATTCTGACTGGTGTGTGGTGATACCTCATTGTAGTTTTGATTTGCATTTCTCTAATAATGAGTGAGGTTGAGGATCTTTTCCTGTGTTTGTTAGCCATCTGTATGTCTTCTTTGGAGAACTGTCTGTTTAGGTCTTTTTCCCACTTTTGATTGGGTTGTTTGTTTTTCTGGTTTTGAGTTATATGAGCTGCTTGTTTCTTTTGGAAATTAATCCTTTGTCAGTTGTTTCATTTTCTATTATTTTCTCCCACTCTGAGGGGTGTCTTTTCACCTTACTTATAGTTTCCTTTGCTGTGCAAAAGCTTTTAGGTTTAATCAGGTCCCATTTGTTTACTTTTGTTTATATTTCCATTACTCTAGAAGGTGGGTCATAGAGGATCTTGCTTTGATTTATGCCATTGAGTGTTCTATGTTTTCCTCTTGGCTCCCATCCCCCTCTAAGAGTTTTATAGCTTCTGGTCTTACATTTAGGTCTTTAACCCATTTTGAATTTATCTTTGTGTATGGTGTTAGGAAGTGTTCTAATTTCATTGTTTTACATGTAGCTGTCCAGTTTTCCCAGCATAATTTATTGAAGAGGCTGTCTTTGCCCCCATTGTATATTCTTGCCTCCTTTGTCAAAAATAAGGTGCCCATAGGGGCATGGGCTTATTTCTGGGCTTTCTATCTTGTTCCATTAATCTATATTTCTGTTTTTATGGCAGTATCATACCACCTTGATGACAGTAGCTTTGTAGTATAATCTGAAGTCAGGAAGGTTGATTCCTCGAGCTCCATTCTTCTTTCTCAAAACTGACTTGTCTTTTCGGGGTCTTTTGTGTTTCCCTATGAATTGTGATTTTTTTGTTGTTGTTGTTGTTGTTGTTCTAGTTCTGTGAAAAATGTCACTGGTAATTTGATAAGGATGGCATTGAATCTGTAGATTGCATTTGGTAGTATAGTAATTTTCACCTTATTGATTTCTTCCTACTCAGGAACATGGAATATCTCTCCATCTGTTTATGTTCTCTTTGATTTCTTTCATCAGTGTTCACCATTTTATCTTCCAGCTCACTGATCCACTCTTCTGCTTCAAATATTCTGCTGCTGATTCTTTCTAGAGTATTTTTAACTTCAGTAATTGGGTTGTTTGTGTCTGTATGTTTATTCTTTAATACACCTAGGCCTTTGTTAATTGATTTTTGCATTTTATCCATTCTATTTTCAAGGTTTTTGATCATCTTTACTACAATATTTTGAATTCTTTTTCAGGTAGTTTGCCTATCTCTTCCTCATTAATTTGGACTTCTCTGTTTCTAGGTTGTTCCTTCATTTGTGCAGTATTTCCCTGCATTTCAATTATTATTATTTTTAAAACTTACTGTATTTGGGGTCTCCTTTTAAAGGCTTACACGCTGAATCCTTTTTTTTTTTTTTTTGGTTTCTGACCTCCTAGGTTTGGTCCAGCTGTTTGTGTAAGCTTTGTTTAGGGTGAGATTTGTGCTGAGTTTTTTTCTTTTTCCCCCTCTGATTGTCAGGGCTGAGTTAGGTGGTAATCCTGCCTGCTGATGATTGAGTTTATTTTTGTCTTGTTTGTTGTCTGTAGGAGGTGTCCTTCACAGCGATGCTGCTGGCGGTTGGGTGATGCTGGGTCTTGGATGTGAGTGGCCCCTCTGTGGGAGTTCTCACCGTTTGGCACTCCCTCATGTTAGGAGTTCTCTAGTAGTCTAGTCTTGCAATCAGTGTTCCCACTCCAAATTCTCAGAGCTTGACCTCTGGCCTGGAATGGAGATTCCACTGGTGGTTTGTTATGGCATTCAATGAGATGAAAACCAATACACAAAAATGAGAAATCAAAGACAAACCCCAGGCAAATGACATTTACAAAATCAGGCAACTAATAATTAAAATAACTGAATACTCATATACATATAAGCAAAATCAAAACAGTCTAATTAAAATAAAGTACAATAGACTGACTTGGCAAACAAAGGAAATAAAAATTGCATCTACAAGTTAACAACAAAACTAACTAAAGTACAAACTGGAAAACAAAACTAAAGCAAGGTGCCAACTGGGGAATAAAGCAATGAAAACAAAACTAAAAAATGCAGTGAGAAAAAGAAAGGAAAGAAAGAAACAATAGAAATGCAAAGATACATATAGGTAGATAAAGAATATTTACATACACTGAAGATTAACTGCAAGGGGAAAAGAACAGTAGAAAAAGCAAATAAAATAATAAATGTAGAAAAAATAATATTAGATTTAATTTTTTTAATTAAAATTTAAAAAAGAAGAAGGAGGAGGAGGAGGAGGAAGAAAGCTCTACAACTCCGCAGAACTGCAAAAGCCAAAGTAGAGGCAGAGGTTTATAACAGCAATAAAAAGTGTGATGAACATTGGGGTGCATGTGTCTCTTTCAGATCTGGTTTCCTCAGTGTGTATGCCCAGAAGTGGGATTGCTGGGTCATATGGCAGTTCTAATTCCAGTTTTTTTAAGAAATCTCCACACTGTTCTCCATAGCGGCTGTACTAGTTTGCATTCCCACCAACAGTGTAAGAGGGTTCCCTTTTCTCCACACCCTCTCCAGCATTTATCGCTTGTAGAATTTTGGATAGCAGCCATCTTGACTGGCATGTAATGGTACCTCGTTGTGGTTTTGATTTGCATTTCTCTGATAATGAGTGATATTGAGCATCTTTTCATGTGTTTGTACATGTAAATCCATGGCTGATCCATGTCAATGTATGACAAAAATCACTACAATATTGTAAAGTAATTAGCCTCCAACTAATAAAAATAAATGAAAAAAATAAATAAAAAGTGTGATTGGGAAAAAAAAAAACAAAACAAAACTCAAAAACTTAGTTAGATTTCATAGTGCTAATAACATTGACAACTACAACAAAGGGGGGAAAGAAAAAAAAAAAAAAAAAGGACCAAAAGAAATGATAGAACAAGCCAAAGCATAAGAATAGTAAATGTTTTTTTTGAGTTACTACTGTTGGGGTCCTTTCCCTCACTGAAGATCACAGTCCACCTCACCTTCCTAGGATGCCCTCCAACACTGTGCTGGTCTCTGGACCTGCTGTGGGGTCAGCACAGATTCTGCCTAGTTGATCATGTGGATTTAATCTGCAGCTTATACAGCTGGTGGGAAGGTTTTGAGTCATCTTCCTTAGCCACACGGACCTGGGTTTAAATTGTGGTTTTATTTCCTCCTCTGCATGTGGGTCATCCACTGGGGCTTGCTCCTGAGGCTGCCTTGGAGGACTTGGGTCTGCACCAGTGAGAGTTAGGTGTGGAGGAGGTGCAGCTGCTTGGGTCATGGGGGTTCTGGCAGCACCAGGTACTCAGGGGAGTTGGCGGCTAGGGCAGCAGGAAATACAGTGCTCTAGAAGGGTATGGCAAGCAGTATTGGTCAATACACTCTGGTATTCTTGCCTGGAGAACCCCAATGACAGAGAAGCCTGGCAGGCCACAGACCACAGGGTCATAAAAAGTTGGATATGATCTAAGTGACCCTGCATGCATAGACACAAGCCTTTTCTGACCTGTGGCCACTCTGCCCCAGTGAGGGTTGAGCGTGAAAGTGTCACAGATATTTGGGTCGCGGGGGCCCTGTTGGCACCAAGTATTCAGGGACATAGACTGCCTCAGCTGCAGGAGTTATGACCCTATCAGAGTCTTTTATTGAGCCTCCGGTAGCTGGTGATCAGAAGGCTGTTTTGGCTAGTCTTTGCAGCTCTACCCATTCAGGCACTTAGAGGGCTCCCTTGCCTGGGTCCTTCTCTCTTGTTTGGTGCATCAGGCATATACAGGGGGCCCCCTGGCTGGAGTCCTACTCTGTAAATCTGTGTGTCAGGCACTTAAAGGGGCACCTTGGGCAGAGTCCTACTCTGTAGTTTGGCGTGCCAACTTGATGGGCCAACCTCTCTGTGGTTCAGCTGCTGATGCTGGCTGTGAGAGGAGAGAGAGGCTATGGTGATGGCATGGCTCAGCAGTGTCGCCTTGCTTCCGTGGCTGCCTGGCTTTCTTCCACCGGCATTTCCCATCGCGATCTCCTCCCTCACATCTCCTTGGTCTCTCTCTGCAGTCAACAGCAGCCCTTGTCCTGGGATTGTTCTACAGTCCCTACACTCCTGCTTCCAACTGCTTTGCCTTCTAGGGGGTGTGTGTCCGTGTCTGTCATAGTGTCAGGGTACTATGGCTATAGCAACGACTGTCTAATTCTCATTCCATTTACGCTGCCACAGATCAACTGCTTCACTCTCAGCCTTAAGTGTTCCTCTTCTGACCCAAACAATTGCCCTGGTATAGAGGTTGGACCCCTGCTTCAATTCCCCCACCAGCCAAGGGCAGGTCCAGTCCTACTGACATTCTTGTTTCCCCCCCTTGTTCCTTCATCCTACCGAGTTTTGCATAGTCCTATATATTCTTTTATGGTGGTTAGGTTCTCCTGTCTGCTCTCAACTGGTGTTCTGCAAGCACTGCTGTGTTCCTGATGTATCCATGGAGAGAGAAGTACTCCATGTCCACCTACTCCTCCACCATCTTGTTCTCCTCCCGCCCCTTGATTCTGATTTTCAAAAACCATTTTTGAGATGAGATATACTCAGCACACGCTAGACAGAGTAAAGGAGATGAAAACTGAGAGATAGTGTGGGTGGGGGAAAGGTGGAGGAGATGAGACAGTAAACCAAATAATAGCTACTGTGGAATATAAAAGACTGTGGTTTGGTTACTTTCCCAATGTGTTCACCATGTTCCAGATTCTACTGTAATATCAGGAAGACTCATGCGCAAATCGATTTTCTTTGGACACCACTCCATTGTACTGTCTTCTTTTTTTAGATTTTTTTAAAAATTTATCTTTAAACGAATTTTAATTTCAATAAATTGAAATTTATTTTTAACATTGCTTTACAATATTGTGTTGCTTTCTGCCATACTTCAACATGAATCAGCCATAGATATACATATGTCCCCTTTCTCTTGAACCTCCCTCCTGGGATCAATGGAGAGTAACAGGAAAACATATATACTACCTATGGGAACTAGATAGCCAGTGGGGATTTGCCAAGTGATTCAGAGAAACGGTGGACTGTCTTCTTATTTAAGCAAAAAAATGTTTGGTGTAATTGACAGTTTTGTCCACTTATTTCAGTGAGCTTTTCTCAAGACATAAAACTACAATCCTCAAGGGTGTTCTTTTCTTGGGACTCTGTATAAAAAGATAGTAAAAAAAAAAAAAAAATAAGTAGAGGAGAATTGATGCTCTTTTAATGTACCACATACAGTTTATTATACAGATAATATAGTAAAAATGAGCATTTAACTAACCATAGTTAATATACTTATATGTCTATAATGCAGCCCCAGTGTTATTTTATAAACTTCTTTACTCTTCTTATTTAATTTCTCTTATTTTTTTCATTTTGTAGACTGGTCCTGTGCTATTTGCCAAACTGCTTGGGTATCCTGGTCTATGTATTATGCTGGTACTCACTTAGACTAGTTATTTCCTTATAATGGGATATTCACTGAGAAACCAGTCAATGTATCTGCCATTGACCAAGACTCAGTATGTGAGGTCTAAAGTTTCCATAGCTGAAAATCTATAAATCCACTTGTTTTTCATTTTCAACACTACTCATCAATAGAACATTAAACTTCTATTTTCCTCTAGGGTATACTTGCTGAATATGCCTAATATTGGATGCCTGGGGAGTGGAGAGGGGGGGTCTTATATCTCTATCTGCTATGGTAAGTAGCAGATAGACTACTAGGTTTACATGTTGCCCCTATATTTGCCAATAAGAGAAAGACTAAAAATTAATGCTGCTGCAGACAGTTTTCTCCCATTGGTCAAGCAATTGTTCATCTACAGGTTCTTCTTGTTTATACTGCTATAGATCTCATGATAGTTCAAAACTTATGCATTAACACTTTCACTTTTGTGAAGACCAGTTAAATACTCTGTAGTTTGTTTGTTCTTCTGCATATGGTTTGGATTTAAGGCATAAAGAAATTCCTACCAATGAAAATATCTGGAGATCAATTTTTCTAACCCATCTCTTATTTAAGGGAAGCGAAACATTTTATGTATTTTTCTTCCTCCACTGAGAACCTATCTGAGGATGGTGAACACAGGCTCCTTGAGAAGGGCGGGGGGAGGGGTAATTCTATAAGCCATTTCACAGTCCAGTGCTTCATCTAGGAGGTGTGATCTGAGAGCCATGAAACTCAAAGTCATCAAAGGAAACCTTGATAAAAACAACTTGATAAATATTCAGACATTGCATGGACTACTTACAGTCATCCAGACCAGAGAACAGCTCAGACACAGCTGGAAACTTGAGCAGCACAAGAGTTTAGACCAATTAGTTTTACTCACTACTTCTGCTAAAACTGAGGAGTCACAAATTAGAAAGATTTCTAGAGATATCATTTAGCAGCCACCCACAGAACTGGTTTTTGTGACACTCTGCATTTATATGAAGAGATGCTGTTTTCATGGTGCTTTAGAGAATTCTGATGGGAGGGAGAGGTGTGTATATCTAAACAAGCAGAAGGATTTTGTGTTAATGAGGTTAATTAAACATCAGAATGAAGGCATGTTTCTGTTTATCTCTTAAAATTTGAATAGAAATCCATCTATTTAAATGGTTTAATATACAGGAATATGATCTTCAGTCTATTTTTTTTTTTCAAGTTTTCTGGCTTTAAATGTGCTACTTTATACTCAGTTTATACACCATAGCATTTATCTAGATATATTTTATTTTCACTTATTTATCACAGTTTTGGTTTAAAGATATATTTGCTACTATAAATAGAACTACCTATATAAGCTATGTATTTATTAAAAAATAAAGTTAAATATCTGAAAAATATCCCTAGGTCTTTTCTTCAAGGATTTGACAGGCACCACGAAGTTCTGAACTGTGTCCTGGATTAAAGATGGAAAGAGGAAAAGTGAAGAAAATATTAATTAATGTTGAGGATTATTCAATCTACTTAGACAAACATATGGAAAAGCACAAATTAATATCTTCATCAGTAATAGATGTCTATGTTCCTATTCAACAGCTCTAAGGATACACACATACATGAGTTATAGAGCATTTATAAAGCAAATGTAGAAGTATAACAATGTGCATTAAAAGAATCTAGGGACTTGCCTGGTGGTCTAATTGTTAAGAATCCATCTTTCAATGCAGGGTACTTGGGTTCGATCCATGATCAGTGAACTAAGATCCCACATGCCTAGGGGCAACTAACCCCGTCTGCCACAGTGGAAGATGCTACTTGACAAAATGAAGATCCTGCATGCTACAACTAAAGCCAGACACAGCCAGATAAACAAATAAATATTTCAAAAAATCTAAAAATCTTCACTGAGTAAGCAAGAATGAATCAACACAAAGAGAAACAGGAAATAAATTCCAGAAACGAAAACTCAAAAAGGAAGTGATCCAATGTTGTAATTGTGAACAGTTATTTGAGGCGTTAGTGAGCAGGTCGTTCTGGCCACAAAAGGCTGAGCAAATGGTCGAATGAATAATCAATCTCTTCTATTTTCTACAGTAAGCAGAATAGATGTGGGGAGCACATCGCTGCCATTCCAGAGACCCAAATCTGCTCCAGGTGGTGCGCAATAGCTCAGGTTGTGCCACAGGCCACTGGAAACGCTTCTGGATGCTCTCCAGGGGAATCAAATCTGAAAGGTGATCTACCACCTTTTATTCAGAGCAATGAAGTGAATTGTTTAAAATGACAACCAAGGGTATAGGACTTGTTGCTCAGTGTGGGAACAATGAGGGAATCTTTTTCATCTTAGAGTCTTCGTTGTAAAAAACACTGAACAGTTTTAGTCAATATCAGGAAGCAGATTGAGAACTGAAAGGATGAGAAATTATGGAAGGGAAAGACTTAAATGTGATGATGGAGGAAATACTCCTTTGCTTTTCAAATCTTATTCTTCATATTGCAAAAGTTGTTTGGAAGAAATAGAGATAAATTCGTGTGGGGAAGAAAATGAAAATGAGGAACATGGCATCAGCTTTGAGCATAAAAATATCCAATGAAATAGAAATGGGTTTAGTTTTGATGAGCAGGTATAACTAGAACCAATGGGTAGAATATACAGAGAGGCATATTTTGGTTTAATGTTAGGAAGATTTTCACATAGAATTTTCCAGTACCACAATAGCTTGTCAAATGAATTGGAGAAAATCCTTCAGTGGGATGTGTCAGAGCAGAATCTCTTTGATTGTCTGTATAAGTGCTGATGAAAGGACTGGTAAATTGCTTGGAAGTTTGTTTCAGAATCTGATCTTTACAGGTCTTTCAGCTTGAAGACTCGCAACAAAAGAAGAGCAATGTTTGAGATTGCATTAACAATAATGTGGAATTACAGAGGAGCTAGAATTTCATAATTCTTTGTGTTGTGTTAAGTTGCTCCAGTCAGGTCTGACTCTTTGCAACCCTGCAAACTGCAGTCCTCAGGCTTCTCTGTCCATGGGATTTTCCAGGCAAGAATACTTGACTGGGTTGCCATGCCCTTTTCCAGGGATCTTCTCAATTCAGGGTTCGAATCTATGTCTCCTGCACTGGTAGGTGGGTTCTTAACCCCTAGTGCCACCTTAACCCTGCTCAAAACCTGTGTCTGAGGGGGTGTGGGGAAGTGGAATGATGCAGGGGCCATCAGGAAATATGATAGCAAACAGTGAGGGCAAGACACTGGGAATTCAAATTCAATAATTGAATAAATAGATTAATTGAGATCACATATAAACCTCCTGCATATCCAAATTCTATACATTTTTTCAAGGGTTAGTTCAAAGATCATCCCCTTAAGGAGTACCTAACATGCCATAGCTCTTTGGTGCAGGCACCATCCCAGGCAATGCAATTTTAGCTGACTGCATAAACAGTTGTAATGTGATATTCCACTGAAACACTGAGGATCATTTAATAGAGATTTAAAATATTAAGATTTTTTTAAAAATTACTGTTTTAAAAGCTTTGCTGTTAATTTGCTTGATCATTTTCTCATTTGTACTTTTCTTTCCCTCAGTGGTCTCAGCTTTTAGATGCTTGATAATGGTGATTTCACTAAATCTTCTTCCACTAAATACCTGTCCTTGTTGTTTGGGTATAATTAAGTTTCCAGGTTGCTTAGGAAACTAAACCTAGGCAGCAGCTGCCAGGGTCTAACAATGAGGTCCCATTCCAATTCAGCTCCTTTGTCAGAGGTTAAGTGGACAACCATTATTATTTCAGAAGAAACATTTTCCAAATAGTGCATTTAATTTAAGTTAAAAATAAATTGCTAAGTAAATAATCCAATAAATGCTTTTTCAAAGACATGCTGAAGGAAGATAGGGCTACATTACTGTTGCAACCATATATTCTAGGATGTAACAAGTCATTGTATCAGTTGCAGGCAGCATTGGGGATATGGCTGGGAGTGAGATGAGAGCTATGTTTGCAGGAGTGCCAGCATCTCTGGACAGGCAAATGAAAACCACCTGCCAGAGCAATGATACCCAGGAGCCTTCCTCAGGCCAGGCAAGCAGAGTCAATTGTTCTTAGAAAATGAAGGGAAAAAAAAAAAAAAGAGTTCAGCCTCACAGAAATTAAAATCGTTCAAGAGATGAACAACATAAGGATAATGGCTTCAGCTGTGGCTTTTTCAGAGTTATCAAGCTCTCATGGACACATTTCCTGCATGTTTTATCATAATAATCTAGAGTCATTTATTAAAGAGCTAGTTTTTTGTGTCACTTTCTAGCCACAATATTAAATAAACATATATAGTTGTTTTTTTTCCCCTCAAATCTATTAACATTATTAATGGTTACTTGAGTTGTTTGTGTCTGCATATATTAATTTACTCAGTAAACGAGTGTGTACTGAATGCCAGGTATATAGTAAAAACTGTGTCAGGTATAGAGTGACACAAAGAAGAATAAAACATACTCCTCAAAGACTGCTATTCAGGAAAGTAATAAGACTACATCAGTACACTGATGAACACCATTAGGTTAAGTACAGGTGCTATGGAAGCAAATATGACAAGCAACAAATGCAAGACAGAATGATGGTTAGAGATGTCTTTTCCAGATGAACGTAAGAGAAAGTCTGAGGATGGCATTTAACTATTTATAGAAAGTATGTATAGAACTGAAACTTTTATGTGGAGGGAAGTAGTTAGGTTGATGTTAGTAAGATCACCATAATTTTATAAGGATGATAATAAATGTTATACAAGAGTTTTAAACAGATAATTAATTTGCTTCTGTTTGATAAATGTTTCATTTTTCTTTGTGGTGCCTGGATAAGAAGTGGCAGGGCTAGAAGTACAGACTTATGTGAAGCTGTTCAGTTCAGTCACTCAGTCATGTCTGACTCTTTGCAACCTCATGGACTGCAGCAAGCCAGGCTTCCCTGTCCATCACCAACTCCGAGAGCTTGCTCAAACTCATATCCATCGAGTCGGTGATGCCATCCAACCATCTCAACACCTGTTGTCCCCTTTTCCTGCCTTCAACCTTTCCCAGCATCAGGGTATTTTCCAATGAGTCAGTTCTTCTCATAAGGTGCCCAAAGTATTGGAGTTTCAGCTTCAGCATCAGTCCTTCCAATGAATATTCAGGACTGATTTCCTTTAGGACGGACTGGTTGGATCTCCTTGCTGTGCAAAGGACTCTCAAGAGTCTTCTCCAACATCATAGTTCAAAATCATCAGTTCTTAGGTGCTCAGCTTTCTTTATGGTCCAACTCTCGCATCCATATATGACTACTGGAAAAAAACATAGCTTTGACTAGACGGACCTTTGTTGGCAAAGTAATGTCTCAGCTTTATAATCTTCTGTCTAAGTTGGTCATAACTCTTCTTCCAAGGGGCAAGTGTCTTTTGATTTCATGGCTGCAGTCACCATCTGCAATGATTTTGGAGCCCAAGAAAATAAAATCTGTCATTGTTTCCATTGCTTCCCCATCTATTTGCAGTGAAGTGATGGGACTGAATGACGTGATCTTAGTTTTTTGAAAGTTGAGTTTTAAGTTAGCTTTTTCACTCTCCTCTTTCACCTTCATCAAGAGCCTCTTTAGTTATTCTTTCCTTTCTGAAAGGTGTCATCTGCATGTCAGAGGTTACTGATATTTCTCCCAGCAATGTTAATTGTAGCTTGTGCTTCATCCAGCCCAGCATTTTGCATGATGTACTCTAGAAGTTAAATAAGTAGGGTAACAAAATATAGCCTTAACGTACTCCTTTCACTATTTGGAGCCAGTCTGTTGTTGATGTCCAGTTCTAACTGTTGCTTCTTGACCTGTATACAGATTTCTCAGGAGGCAGGTAAGGTGTTCTGGTATTCCCATCTCTTTAAGAATTTTCCAGTTTGTTGTGATCTACACAGTCAAAGACTTTGGCATAATCAATAAAGCAGAAGTAGATATTTTTCTGGAATTATCTTGCTTTTTCTATGATTCAACACATGTTGACAATTTGATCTCTGGTTCTTCTGCCTTTTCTAAATCCAGTTTGAACATCTGGAAGTTCACAGTTCATGTACTGTTGAAACCTCGCTTGGAGAATTTTGAGCATTACTTTGCTAGTGTGTTGAGATGAGTGTGAAGCTATTACTCTAACCCAGAAATGAGATGCTAGTGGCTTAAACTAAGAGAACACCAATGGGGATCCAGAGAAGTGAACAGATTTGAGGAATATTTTGGAGGCAAATTTTATAGGATTTGACTTTATGATATGGCCACTGAGGGATAGAGAGAAGCAAAGATCAGCTGAGATTTCTGACATGGGCAGGTGGAGTGGAACTAGGGCTATCCTTTGAAATAGAAGAATGCCAAAGATAAAACAAATTATAGATGAATATTTATTGAGCACGAGCCACTGGGTCATGTACTGTTCTAGACTGAAGAAGAAGAAAAAGATCCTGACCTCAAGTAGCTTATATTCAAGTTGAGAAAGCTAAGACAACAAACTTCCATACTCATAAATATAATAGCTATGTGGTGGTGAGTTATTGAAGTGATAAATGGAAAATGCTAATGCAAAAGTGGTAAGAAGGAAAAGGACAGGAATATGACAGATGGTGATTGCAAGTTGGGAAGCATAACAATTCAATGATGGAGGAAGTCTTCTCTAATAAGATGGAGCTGCTCTTGAGAAGACCTGAGGACACATGGCATCCCAGACAGAGGAACCCATAAGTAAGAGGTTCTAAGTTGGAATTGAATTTGACATGATTCAGAAACAAAAGATCAATGTGGTTAGAGCATAGTGGATATATGGGCACAGGGAGCCCTAGATCATGAGATAATACAAGCAGGGATCCCAACATTAAGGGATGTGTAGGCTTCAGTAAGCGATTTAAATTTTATTGTGACAGAAATGAGAAAACAATGAAAGACTATAAGTGGATGAGTGATATAATCTGACTTCTCTTTGGCTGTTGTGTAGTAAATAGATTGATTATAAAGGGGTAAGACAACAGAATACCAAGTAAGAAGGCTGTAGCTACATAGAAAAGTATAGATTTGTAGATATGGTGGTGATTAAATGAGGCTTTTTCCTTCTTATTTTTATCATTTTGTCAAAGTACTGTATGAAGTACAGTATCAGTTGAAGATAAAGGGTGAGAAAGTGTTTTAGAGATTTGAGGAAAGGAGGAGAAGCACACATATTATGCTGCTTGAGTTTCAAGTGAGAAGTAGATATGCAATTGGATTTATCCATGCTTAGAATTTTTAAGCCAGTATTATGACGTTAAAGGGGAATAAAATAATCAGTGAGGTTTACAGTGTGTGAGTATGAAATTGAACCTTAGAATGGATATGGATTTAGGATGGATAGTGGAAGCCAATCAAAGGATTAGAGGTCCTTAAGTGTGAGAGAATTTGTTGGACTGAAGTTATTAGAGTAAGCTCTAAGTAAAGGAGGTATTAGAGAGACAGACAGAGAGAGACATACACAGAGAGGTTATTGAAAGTGAGATTCCAGAGATAGTGCCATTGGCTGTAGCATGCAATTGAGTAAGTTGAGAGAGGTGGAGAACTTGGTCAATGGAAATAAGATCAAGAAAATGAGAGGCTAGGGCATTGGATGGATCATTCAAATGGTTGTCGAAGTTACCAGGCATCATGATGGAAGCAGTAGTAGAGAAGAAAGGGGCAAATGTTAGAGTCATCAGTAAGTGAAACAGAAGTCACCAGGATCATGGCTGCAGAGAGCGAGTCTAATTTGATTACATAAATTTCAGATCATCTTGAATGTCTGTATTGGATAGGAAGATCAGTTTGCTGAAGTGTGTAACTTTATGATGACTTCCCCAGACAGAATTAGTTTAGCCATTAGAGGGTTGATCTATAGTACAGTCAAGATGATTTTTAATATGGATCTAGAAGTCAAGGAAATGAGATGAATAAGAAGAAGTTGATGGCAATTGAATATATGAAGGTGATGAAGTTAGCTGATGAAAAGTTTGAGGGATTTTACTCTTTAGGGGAAACAAAGAAGAATCCATAAAGAAAACTGAGAAACATTTAAAAGGGTAAGAAGCGATCCTATGGACTGTAGCCCACTAGGCTCTCTGTCCATGGAATTCTCCAGGCAAGAATACTGGGGTGGGTTGCCATGCCCTCCTCCAGGGGATCTTCCCAACTCAGGGATTGAACCCCCATCTCTTAAGTCTCCTGCACTGGCAGGCTGCTTCTTTATCACTAGCACCACCATGGAAGCCTAAAAGGGTAAGAAGGGTACCACAAATAGTGTCAAGAAAAGAGGACTATATATATTATAGTATATGTGTGTATACACATATGCTAGAAGGTATATTTGTATACATGTATACACACACACACACATATATATGTATATATATTTATACATATAAATGTATGTACATGTATACATTCTTCCCAATTTGCACAAATTGTATTTTATTATGACAGTGAACATATTGAATTACAGTAATTTTTTGTAAGTCTACCATCTACACTTTATGGTGAGCTTATCAATGGCAGTGAAAACATTTTATTCAACTTTGCACCCCAAATAGTTACTGTAATGAGACAAATAATATAAAAACTATCTTTTTTGAATTTACTTCTACATTTAAACTTTATATTATTTTGGCTTTTTTCCAAAACTGTACTTTAGAAAAAGAGAGATTAATGAAACTAAGATAAAGCAGAGGCAAAGAAAGGTTAAGTAATGGTTTAGAGTGGCATGATAAGTTCAATCTTTATGATATTATATTTGACAGGGAAATAGATATCCCAAAAGAAATGCAACCTGAATTTGCTCTGTGTTTGTGTGAGGATAGGGTGTTGGGATATGCACATCTTAGGTGGAGTGATAAGTTTAGAATTTATTGAAGTCAAGGGATAGGTTATCTTGAAGCTAAAATATTCAGATGCCTTCCAGAATAAAGGAGTAAGGTGTAGGACAGACTCTCTATTCAGCAAATAACCTTTTATTGGGGAAAATTATTTTTAAAAATACTGAAAGATGCTATCTTTTAGTCTCTGATCATTGTCCTAAGGGCATACCCCAAATGAATGTACATTCATTTAAGACAATCTATTAAACCTCAGTAAATAGCAAAGAGACTGTGGCATTTGAGCCCAATCCATGGCCTCATACAGCAAACTGTTTTATGCAAACTACTTGGATAACAAATCCAGATAGATGTGATCAAGAAAATGGAGTGTCTTGTTTTTCTAACTCCAAGTCTGGGACTAGAAATTTACTCTGGGAGGAGAAAGACACTGCTTTTTCTCTTCTAGCTTTGTGTCATAGGAGCTTTATTCTGCATACCAAGAGGACTGGGATTTCCTCCTCCACCCACTTGCCACTGGGCAGAAGCTCCCCGCTGGTGCAGCCGACTGAGAACACTTGACTCTAATCCCGCCTAACTCAGCAAATGATCCCATGTTCATTCGGTGAAGACCCCATGTTCCCAACAGGCTCTTTAATCCCTCCTATCTCAGCAAACGATCCCATGTTCCCAACAGGCTCTTGGGGCAAGCCAAGAATGCCAGTGGAGATCCCATGTTCCCTACAGGTTTTGGGGGCAAGCCAAGAATGCCAGTGGAGACCTCATGTTCCCAACAGGCTCTTTAATCCCTTCTATCTCAGCAAATGATCCCATGTTCCCAACAGGCTCTTTAATCCCTCCTATCACAGCAAACTATCCCATGTTCCCAACAGGCTCTTGGGGCAAGCCAAGAATGCCTGTGGATACCCCATGTTCCCAACAGGCTCTTTAATCCCTCCTATCTCAGCAAACGATCCCATGTTCATTCAGTGGAGATCCTGTGTTCCCAACAGACTCTTTAATCCCTCCTATCTCAGCAAATGATCCCGTGTTCATTCAGTGGAGATCCCATGTTCCCAAAAGGCTCTTCAATCCCTCCTACCTCAGCAAATGATCCCATGTTCATTCAGTGGAGATCTCATGTTCCCAACAGGCTCTTGGGGAAAGCCAAGAATGCCAGTGGAGATCCCATGTTCCCTACAGGTTTTGGGGGCAAGTTAAGAATGCCAGTGCCACACTCTCCCTGCTTGCAGGGCAAGGGTGGCAATGCAATACTGGCATGAGAATAGAAAACAAGAATTGACAGGGCTTCCCTGGTGGCTCAGTGGTAAAGAATCCGCATGCCATTACAGGAGACATGGGTTCTTCCCCACGTCAGGAAGATCCCTTGAAGAAGGAAATGGCAACTCATGCGAGCATTCTTGCCTGGGAAATCCTATGGACAGAGGAGCCTGGTGGGCTGCAGTCCATGGGGTCACAAAGAGTCAGACACAACTTAGTAACTAAACAACAACAACACAACAATGAACTTGACAGTACAGAAATAAATATTTATATTTACAGTCAATTGCTTTTGACATAGGTACCAAGCTGTTTCAGTGGAGAAAGTACAGCTTTTAGAACATAAAATGCTGGGACAATTGGATATTTGCATGCAACAGAATGAACTTCACCCCTTACCTCACATCAGATGAAAAGTAACTCAAAATGGATTATATATCTAAATGTAAGATTTAAAACTATAAAACTATTTAGAAGAAAATGTAGGAGTAGATTTGGTGACCTTGAATTAGGTAACAGTTTCTCAGATATGACACCTAAAAATGTGAAAAGGGGAAAAAATGTACAAATTGGACTGCATTAAAATGAAAATCTTTTGCGCTACAAATTGTATCTTCAAGACAGAAAAGACAGCCCTCAGAATGGGGAAAATATTTGGAAATCTTATATCTAATAAAAGACTGATATACAAAATATATCTAAAAACTCATGAAACAAAAATAAGCAATTAAAGGACCCCATTTAAAAATGGGCAAAGTATTTGCATAGACAATTATCCAAGTTATATATACACAAATGGCTTATAAGCATGTGAAACCATACTCAACATAAATTATTCGGGAAGTGCAAATAAAAAACACCATAGATATCCAAACCCAGAAAATACCAAGTACTGGTGAGGATGTAGAGAAATCAGTAACTTTACACATACTGTTGACAATGTAAAATGGTGCAGCCATTTTGGAAGACAGTTTGGCATTTATTCCAAATGTTTTGCATAGTTACTGTCTGATCCAGCAATTCCATGCCTAAGTATATAGTTAGAAAAAATTAAAATATATGTCCACCCAAAGACTTATAAAACAGCAATTATGACAGCTCATTCATCATAGACAAAAAGTGAAAACTACATAAATGTACATCAACTGGTGATTTATAAGTTTAAATGTCCATATAATAAAATATTATTCAGCAATAAAAAAAGAATGAACTACACATTTATGGAAAACACTGATGAACCTTGAAAACGTGTTACTGGGGGGTGGTCCTAAGATGGCAGAGGAATAAGACAGGGAGACCACTTTCTCCCCCACAAATTTATTGAAAGATCATTTGAATGCTGTGCAAACACCACAAAACAACTTCTGAACGCTGGCGGAGGACACCAGGCAAGAGAATTTTCAAAACACCAGGGGACCCTCTCACCGGAGGGCCTGTGGGGAGTTTTGGAATCTCAGAGGGCAACATAAGCAGGAGGAAAAAAATAAATAAATAAAACCCACAGATTACCGGTCTAACTATAACTCCCAGCAGAGAAGTAGCCTAGACGCTTGCATCCACCTCCAGCAAGCGGGGGCTGTACAGGGAGGCATGGGCTACATTGCTTAGGGTAAGGACCGAGCCTGAATGCCCTGATGGCGATCTGAGGGAGCTAACGTGAGATAGCAACCCAAACCATAGACTAGCCAGAGAGGAGATTTTTAAAAAAGAGGAAAGAGAGAGAGAACTTTCCCAGGAAAAGCTCTAACCTAAGGCACTGTCTGCCGCTCACAGAACAAAGGACTGAGCGAATACCAGAGGAGAGCTAGCAGGCTGCGGACCAGCCCATCCCCCGCTAGAGGCAGGGGAGCAGGCGGGCGGCAGCCAGAGCCAGAAGGAAAGGGGCAAACCAGGCCCCAGAGACGGCATCCCCTACCAAACTGCGAGCAGGCTCCCAGTTGCCAACCAAGTCTTCCTGGGATCCTGGATGGCTGACATTCATCAGGAGGGTCACAGTCGGAGACCAGCTCTCCAGAAGAGACACACGGCACACCTGAGACGCTGCTGCAGACCCAGGAAACCGAGCGGCTGGGACGGGGGAGGAGATAAGACTCACCGCACCTGGAGAGTGTGCAATGGCCAAGCACCTGGTCTCCTGAGTTGCTCGGACCTGGGAAGGGCACAAACCACAGGCCCAACCTAGTCTGTGCCTTTGTGGAGCACCAGAGAACCTGAACCTGAGCAGTGTAGATCTGGGGAGTGCACACAACCCAGGGCCCTCCTTAGACCGTTCCCCAGCAGAGCAACCCGGAGCCTGAGCAGTGTAGATCAGGAAAGCACACACGCCATGAGCCGGGGCAAACCCAGTGTGGCCGAGACACTGCGAGCGCTCCCCACACACGCCAGTGATATTTGCTTGCAGTGAGCTTCCCTCCCTGCAGCACGACTGAGTAAGTGAGCCTGAGTAAGTGACCACCTCCACCCCCTGTGTCAGGGCGGAAATTAGACACTGAAGAGACCAGCAAACAGAAGAAGCCAAAATAAACAGAGGAGAGGGACTGGCTCTGGAAGTAACAGGTGCAACAGATTAAAACCCTGTGGTTAGCACCGACTACATTGGAAGGGGCCTATAGACCTTGAGAAGAAGTATAAGGTGGAACAAGGAAATACCTGAAACTGAACTGACCACACACTGCCCTCAACAGCTCCAGAGAAATTCCTAGATATATTTTACTATTATCATTATTAAATTTCTTTTTAATTTTTTATTTTAAGTTCTTTATTAATCATTTAATTTTCATTTTTAAAACCTACTATTACCTTCCAAAAAAAAAAAAAACCCTATTTATACAGCCAATTTCATATTTTTTATATAACTTTAGTGATTTTTTTTTAAAATATTGTATTTTTGAGAGTGTAACCTCTACTCTAGATTTTTAATCTTTGCTTTTTGGTATTTGTTATCAATTTTGTACCTTTAAGAATCCAATCTTCAGTACCCATTTTTACTTAGGAGTGTGATTACTGGCTTGATTGCTCTCTCCCCTTTTGACTCTCCTTTTTCTCCCCCTGGTCACCTCTATCTCCTCCCTCCCACTTCTCTTCTCTACTTAACTCTGTGAATCTATGTGGGTGTTCCAGGCTGTGGAGAAAACTTAGGGAACTGATTACTGGCTAGACTGGTCTCTCTCCTTTTGACTCCCCCTCCTCTCCTCCTAGTCACCTCTATCTCCTTCCTCCCTTTTTCTCTTCTCTATGGAACTCCATGAACCTCTCTGAGTTTCAGACTGTGGAGAGCAAATAGGGAATTGATTACTAGCTAGACTACTCTCTCTCCTTTTGACTCCCCCTCCTCTACCCCTGGTCATCTCTATCTCCCTCCTCCCTCTTCTCTTCTCCTTGTAACTCTGTGAACCGCTCTGAGTGTCCCTCACTGTGGAGAATGTTTTCATCATTAACCTGGATGTTTTGTCATCAGTGCTGTATAGATGGAGAATTCTTGAGGCTACTATAAAAATAAAACTGAAAGCCTGAGGCAGGAGGCCTAAATCCAGAACTTGAGCTCACCAGAAATCTCCTGACTCCAAAGACCATTAATAGACAAATACTCATCCAAAAACCTCCTTACCGACACTGAAACCAAGTTCCACCCAAAAGCCAACAAGTTTCAGAGCAAGACATACCAAGCTAATTCTCCAACAAAGTAAGACTATAACCCTGAGCACAAAAATACAGGCAGCCAAAAGTCAGACTAAACCCATAGACACATCAAAAATCACTACATGCACTCCAGAGAGAAGATATCCAGCCCCACCCACCAGAACACCAATGCAAGCTTCCCTAACCAGGAAACCTTCACAAACCACTCGTCCAATTCCACCCACAGGGAGAATTCTCCACAATAAAGAGGAACCACAAACTTCCAGCATACAGAAAGGTACCTGAAACACAGTAGCCTAAACAAGATGAAAAGGCAGAGAAATATTAGGTAGGTAAAGGAACATGATAAGAACCCATCAAACCAAACAAAAGAGGAGGAGATAGAGAGTCTAACTGAAAAAGAATTCAGAATAACGATAGTAAAAAATGATCCAAAATTTTCAAAAGAAAATGGAGTTACAGATAAATAGTCTGGAGACAAGGATTGAGAAGATACAAGAAAAGTTTAACAAGGGCCTAGAAGAAATAAAAAAGATTCAATCAATAATGAATAATGCAATAGCTGAGATCAAAAGCACTCTGGAGGGAACCAACAGTAGAATAACTGAGGCAGAAGATAGAATTGTGGAAATAAATGAAGCAGAGAGGAAAAAGGAAAAAAAAAAAGAATGAAAAGAAATTAGGACAACCTCAGAGAACTCTGGGACAATGTCAAACGCCCAAACATTCAAATCATAGGAGTCCCAGAAGAAGAAGACAAAAAGAAAGGCCATGAGAAAATACTTGAGGAGATAATAGTTGAAAACTTCCCTAAAATGGGGAAGGAAATAGCCACCCAACCCAGAGAGTCCCAAAAAGGATAAACCCAAGGGTGAAACACCCCAAGACACATATTAATCAAATTAACAAAGATCAAACACAAAGAACAAATATTAAAAACAGCAAGGAAAAAACAACAACTAACCCACAAGGGGATTCCCATAAGGATAACAGCTGATCTTTCAATAGAAACTCTTCAGGCCAGAAGGGAATGGCAGGACATACTTTTGATGAAAGAGAAAAACCTACAACCCAGATTACCATATCCAGCAAGGATCTCATTCAAATATGAAGGAGAAATCAATAGCTTTACAGACAAGGAAAAGCCCAGAGAATTCAGCACCACCAAACCAGCTCTTCAACAATTGCTAAAGGATCTTCTCTAGACAGGAAACATAGAAAAGGTGTATAAACTTGAACCCCAAACAACAAAGCACGTGGCAACGGGATCATACTTATTAATAATTACCTTAAATGTAAATAGGTTGAATGCCCCCAAGCAAAAGACAAAGACTGGCTGAATGGATACAAAAACAAGATGCCTATATATGCTGTCTACACGAGACCCACCTCAAACCTAGAGACACATACAGACTGAAAGTGAAAGGCTGAAAAAGATATTTCATGCAAAAGGAGACCAAAAGAAAGCAGGAATAGCAATATTCATATCAGATAAAATAGACTTTGAAATAAAGGCCGTGAAAAGAGACAAAGAAGGACCCTACATAGTGATCAAAAGATCAATCCAAGAAGAAGATAAAACAATTATAAATATATATGCACTCAACATAGGAGCATCGCAATATGTAAGGTAAATGTTAACAAATATGAAAGGGGAAATTAACAGTAACACAATAATAGTGGGAGACTTTAGTACCCCACTCACACCTATGAATAGATCAGTTAAACATAAAATTAGCAAGGAAACACAAACTTTAAATGATACAATGGACCAGTTAGACATAATTGATATCCATAGGACATTTCACCCCAAAACAATGAATTTCACCTTTTTTCTCAAGTGCACACACAACCTTTCCCAGGATAGATCACATCCTGGGCCATAAAGCTAGCCTTGATTAAAAAAAAAAAAAAATTGAAATCATCTCAAGCATCTTTTCTGATCACAATGTGGTAAGACTAGATGTCAACTACAGGAAAAAAAAAAAAAATGGAAAATACAAACATATGGAGGCTAAACAACACATTTCTGAATAACCAACAAATCAGAGAATAAATCAAAAAAGAAATCAAAATATGCATAGAAAGTAATGAAAATGAAAACAAGACAACCCATAACTTATGGGATTCAGTAAAAGTAGTGCTAAAGGGAAGGTTCATAGCAATAGAAACCTACCTCAAGAAACAGGAGAGAAATCAAATAAATAACCTAACTCTACACCTAAAGCAACTAGAAAAGGAAGAAATGAAGAACCGCAGGGTTAGTAGAAGGAAGGAAATCACAAAAATTAGGGCAGAAATAAATGCAAAAGAAACAAAAGAGACCATAGCAAAAATCAACAGAGATAAAAGCTGGTTCTTTGAGAAGATAAATAATATAGAAAAAACATTAGCCAGACTCGTCAAGAAACAAAGGGAGAAGAATCAAATCCACAGAATTAGAAATGAAAATGGCGACATCATAGCAGACAACACAGAAATACAAAGGATCATAAGAGACTACCATTAGCAACTATATGTCAATAAAATGGACAACTTGGAAGAAATGGACAAATTCTTAGAAAAGTATAACTTTCCAAAACTGAACTAGGAAGAAATAGAAAATCTTAACAGACACATCACAAGCATGGAAATCGAAACTATGATCAGAAACCTTCCAACAAACAAAAGCCCATGACCAGATGGCTTCACAGCTTAATTCTACCAAAAATTTATAGAACAACTAACACCTATCCTACTCAAACTCTTCCAGAAAGCTGCAGAGGCAGGTAAACTTCCAAACTCATTCTATGAGGCCACCATCACCCTAATACCAAACACAAAAAAAGATGCCACAGAAAAAGAAAACTACAGGCTAATATCACTGATGAACATAAATACAAAAATCCTTATCAAAATTCTAGCAAACAGAATCCAACAACATATTAAAAAGATCATACAGCATGACCAAGTGGGCTTTATCCCAGGGATACAAGGACTCTTCAATATTCACAAATCAATCAATGAGATACACCACATTAATTAATTGAAAGAAAAAAAACACATATGATTATCTCAATAGATGCAGAGAAAGCCTTTGACAAAATTCAACATCCATTTATGATAAAAACCCTCCAGAAAGCAGGCATAGAAGGAATATACCTCAACATAATAAAAGCCATATATGATAATCACACAGCAAACATTATCCTCAATGGTGAAAAATTGAAAACATTTTCCTCTAAAGTCAGGAACAAGACAAGGGTGCCCACTCTCACCATTACTACTCAACATAGTTTTGGAAGTTTTAGCCACAGCAATCAGAGCAGAAAAAGAAATAAAAGGAATCCAGATTGGAAAATAAGAAGTAAAACTCTCACTGCTTAAGGATGACATGATCCTCTACATAGAAAACCTAAAGACGCCACCAGAAAATTACTAGAGCTAATCAATGAATACAGTAAAGTTGCAGGATATAAAATTAATGCACAGAACACCCTTGCATTCCCATACACTCTCAATAAGAAAATAGAAAGAGAAATTAATGAAACAATTCCATTCACCATTGCACTGAAAAGAATAAAATACTTAGGAATAAATCTATCTAAAGAAACAAAAGACCTATACATAGAAAACTATAAAACACTGATGAAAGAAATCGAATATGTCACAAATAGATGGAGAAATATACCATGTTCATGGATCAGAAGCATCAATATAGTGAAAATGAGCATACTACTCAAAGTAATCTAGAGATTCAATGCATTCCCTGTCAAGCTACCAACAGTACTTTTCAGAGAATTAGAACAAATAATTTCACAATTTGTATGGAATTACAAAAAAAAACTTTGAATAGTCAAAGCAATCTTGAGAAAGAAGAATGGATTTGGAGGAATCAACCTGCCTGACTTCAGGCTATACTTCAAAGCAACAGTCATTAAGACAGTATGGCACTGGCACAAAGACAGAAATATAGATCAATGGAACAAAATAGAAAGACAAGAGATAAATCCACACACCTATCAACATCTTATCTTTGACAAAGGAGGCAAGAATATACAATAGAGAGAAGACAATCTCTTTAACAAGTGGTGCTGGGAAAGCTGGTAAACCACTTGCAAAAGAATGAAACTATAACATTTTCTAACACCATACACAATAATAAACTCAAAATAGATTAAAGATCTAAATGTAAGACCAGAAACTATAAAACTCCTAGAGGAAAACATAGGCAAAACACTCTCTGTCATAAATTACAGCAAGATCCTCTATGATACACCTCCCAGAGTAATGGAAATAAAAACAAAAAAATAAACAAATGGGACCTAATTAAACTTAAAAGCTTTTGCACAACAAAGGTAACTATAAGCAAGGTGAAAAGACAGCCTTCAGAATGGGAGAAAATAATAGCAAACAAAGCAACTGACAAAGAATTAATCTCAAAAATATAGAAGCAGCTCCTGCAGCTCAATTCCAGAAAAATAAGTGACCCAATGTAAAAATGGGCTAAAGAACTAAACAGACATTTCTCCAAAGAAGACATACAGATGGCTAACAAACACAGGAAAAGATGCTCAACATCACTCATTACCAGTGAAATGAAAATCAAAACCACAATGAGGTACCATCTCACACCAGTTAGAATGGCTGCTATCCCAAAGTCTACAAACAATAAATGCTGGAAATAGTGCGGAGAAAAAGGAACCCTCTTACACTGTGTGTGAGAATGCAAGCTAGTACAGCCACTATGGAGAACACTGTGAAGTTTCCTTAAAAAGCTGAAAATAGAACTGCCATATGACCCAGCAATCCCACTGCTGGGCATACACACCGAGGAAACCAGAATTGAAAGAGACACGTGTACCCCAATGTTCATCGCAGCACTGTTTACAATAGCCAGGTCATGGAAGCAACTTAGATGTTCATCAGCAGATGAATGGATAAGAAAGCTGTGGTACATATACAGAATGGAATATTACTCAGCTATTAAAAACAAGGCATTTGAATCAGTTCAAATGAGGTGGGTGAAACTGGAGCCTATTATACAGAGCGAAGTAAGTCAGAATGAAAAGCACCAATGCAGTATATTAACGCATATACATGGAATTTAGAAAGATGATAACGTTGACCCTATATGTGAGACAGCAAAAGAGACACAGATGTAAAAAACAGACTGTTGGAGTTGGTGGGAGAAGGCGAGGGTGGGGTGATTTGAGAGAATAGCATTGAAACGTGTATATTATCATATGTGAAACAGTTCACCAGTCCAGGTTCAATGCATGAGGCAGGGTGCTCAGGGCTGGTGACGGGATGACCCTGAGAGATGGGATTGGGAGGGTCAGGATGAGGAACCCATGGCTGTTTCATATGAATGTATGGCAAAAACCACCACAATATTGTAAAGTAATTAGCCTCCAATTAAAAAAAAAAAAAAAAGAAAAAGAAAACATGTTACATAAAGAAACCTAATCAGAAAACATGATGTATTTTCTGATTCTCCTTATATAAAAAGTTCAGAATTGGTGAATTTATAGACTATAAGTCGAGTAACAAGTGTCTAGGGAAGGGATAAAGAGGGATAAGAATGGAAAGTAACTGCTATTGGATAGTAGTTTCTATTGAAAATGATGCAAATGTTCTAAATAAATTATAGTGACAATTGCACACTCTCTTATCACACTAAAACTGTTGTATTATACATTTTAAATGGGCAAATTTTATGCAATGAATTTATACACCAAAGATGCTTAAGAAAAGAAAATAGGCTGATGGGATGTCACACCAACAAGCAGAGAAATGGGGTTGTGTAAGACAATTTCAAAGAATGGTAAGTTGTCTAATTGTCTGGAGAAAATGATCAGAATGTGGTGTTGGGGGTTGTGAGTAGTGAGAAAGTAAATTAGAAATGCAGGATGAAGCCAAAGGTCTGACTACGGAACTCACTTCTGATGACATCACTCCTCTGCCTAACAAATAGTGTGAGTCACTATAGGCCTGTGAGCAGAAGAGTAATATGATCCAAACAGTACTGTCAGAAGATTGATTCTGGTATGGTAAGATTTTTAGTTTAGTTACACATTATTTTTGCATTTCAAAATGACATTATTATATGTCAATATGATTTCTCTCTCTCTCTCTCTTTTTTTTTTTTTGTCAATATAGTCCTTCTACAGGAACCAAGTGAACTGCTTTGCCATTTCTCATATTTAAGCTGTGTTTATCTTTCCTTATGCAATTCGCCCTAAATGGAAGTCACTTTCCTGCTCTCTATAGTATTTTGAGCCCTAGTTCAAAGACATGTATGAAACATCTCTCTAGAAACCTTCTCTCATTACCTCTTACTCAACACTGACAATTTCTCTACTGTATATTTCTCTTTCAACATGTGTGCATTCAGTATGTACTATATTGGTTGATATGTATAAATATTATATGTGTATTTAATTATGTCATTTTAAATATATATTTTCCCAATATAAACTTAAGGTTGGTGCTACTGCTTTGGTTTCTGTTGACTGCATATGTATGCATGAGTAGCCATAGTATAGTATAGTATTTTGTGCTTTAAAAGTTTACTCAAAAATTGTTCTAGCTAGCAAAGTCCTCAGGGAGGGTCACATTATTTTTGGATACTTTTCACTCATATCATTTGGCCAAATCTAATTTTCTCTGTGAGATGTTTAATGGCTATATTCTCAATTTTCAGGATGTGCTGTCTATAATATACATTTCCCAGATGGCCCTATTGTTAAAATAATATTACAGAACATTTACATCTCTTTAACTTTCTCTTCTTCCGACACCTTCTGACTAAGATGACACACTCCAGCCACACAACTGCATCCTGAGTTGTGACATGCATTGCTTTGAAAACCAAGTGCTCTATTACTATGACTTCATTTCAAGTGCTAAGAACAATGGCATGAGGTACAAAGGGAGTTCTCATTCAATATGTTGCTTAGGAGATGTATACCATAACTTATTGGTTGCCCATTGGCATCACTAAAAGACATTTTTAGTTGGAAACTTGGTCTAAAAGAAAGGGCTGTTTATGAGTCAGAAGAATGGCTGTCATCATCTTTCTTAGTGTATGAGGTCTATAAAATATGAGACTTCTTGGGAGAAAAGAGTACTTTGCAGATTTAATTAAGACCCAATGCACATGACTGAGGCCTTAGCCCTGGTCTGACTAAATGAAGACAAAACATAGAAAATTTATAAATAGACACAAGTATCTTTTGCTCATTTTGATGAAATAATGGAGAATAAAATAATTTTTATGTTCATTTGCATGTCCATCACAATTTAACACTTTTTGAGAACTTGGTTTCACTAAAAAAGAACTCACAGTAAATTCAAGAGATTTTGGCTTTAGTTTTAAATTCTTCCTCTCACTATTTTTATTTTGGAGCAAATTATATAAACTTTCTGATCTTTGGTTCAAACTTTTTAAAAGGCGGTTATGAAGAACAAATGCACTAAAGCTAGTAAGTTGATTTAAAATTAAAATATTCTAGAGATGAAAGTTAATATTATTTTGCAAGATGAAAAATGTCAAGTGTATATTTTAGAGTAAAAAAAGAGTCCAAAAATAAATGCCGAGATGCTTTTTTAGAAGAAGTCTTAAGCAATTTAATCTTTATTTTCTTCATGAGATAAATCAATATACAAGCATGTAAACTTGCATATGACTTTGAATTTAGCTATGGCATATATTAAAACATGGGAAAGCAGGTTATTTTTAAGTGAAATGAAGTAAGTTCAAATGGGCCAGACTTTGAAATTAGAAGCAAAGGGCAGCAGATGTTTGGAGAACAGATCCAGTTATAGGAGCTAGAAGGAAGTCTTGTCAAAGGTTCAGTTCAGTTCAGTCACTCAGTCATGTCCGACTCTTTGTGACCCCATGAACCACAGCACGCCAGGCCTCCCTGTCCATCAGCAACTCCCAGAGTCCACCCAAACCCATGTCCGTTGAGTTGGTGATGCCATCCAACCATCTTATTCTCTGTCATCCCCTTCTCCTCCTGCCCCCAATCTTTCCCAGCATCAGGGTCTTTTCAAATGAGTCAGCTCTTCACATTAGGTGGCCAAAGGATTGGAGTTTCAGCTTCAACATCAGTCCTTCCAATGAACACCCAGGACTGATCTCCTTTAGGATGGACTGGTTGGATCTCCTTGCAGTCCGAGGTACTCTCCAGAGTCTCCTCCAATACCACAGTTCAAAAGCATCAATTCGTCGGTGCTCAGCTTTCTTTATAGTCCAACCCTCACATCCATACATGACCACTGGAGAAACCATAGCCTTGACTAGATGGACCTTTGTTGACAAAGTGATGTTTCTGCTTTTTAATATGCTGTCTTGGTTGGCCATAACTTTCCTTCCAAGGAGTAAGTGTCTTTTAATTTTATGACTGCAATCACAATCTGCAGTCAAAGGTAATACTGATAAATAACACGCAGTACTCCTATGGAATCATTGGCATGAGGAAGATTCAGCTGGCTTAGTATGTATTTACTGGCATCCAATCTACAACAATGGGGAATAGAATTTGTAAAATCAAACTAGTTATGCCTACCATAGTTGGCAGGGCCTAGACATTGACAGGGGTTTGAGGAGCCCATAATATGACAACAAATTATATGAGGTAAACAAAGGAATAAATTCAAAGTAAGGTATTAAACTCGGGGAATTACAGTTTATCAACAGAATCTGTTACACAGAAATAAGACTAGGATCCAGTTATCAAGGTTGAAACTCAAATGAGCAGTGAGCCTCTGAACAGTCAGGAGTCCAATTATACCACCTGGGGAATAATGGTTATAATACTAATATTATTGTAACATTAGTGAATGCTTATTGATGGATATAGTTCATGTGTATATATATATATATATAATTTTATTCATTTCATATTAAAACCCTAGAATTTAATCTTATTATCATCACTGTTTTGCAGATGAGAAGACTGAGGCATAGAAAAGGTAAACAACAAGGTCAAGGTTAAAAAGAATTCTTAAAAAAAAAATTCCTTTTCAGGCATCTGGCTATAGAGCCCTAGCCTTTGTTGTTGTTGTTGTTGTTGCTTGTTTTCTTAGAGTCTAGCTTTTAAACAATGTAATATACTGTATCTTGGTCTCATGAGAAATCCCATAATGAGACTATCAAAGAAGATAATTCAATGCTGCCTGATGTTCAGTGTTACAGGGATGGATTCCCAGTAGCCAGAGACAATGAGGCTAAACTGGAAGTTTATTATTGGTTTTAGAGATGCCAAGTACAAGCTATGAGAACAATTTCAGTGTCAAGTCTAAGCTATAGTGAGGATGAAGAATCAGAGAAGATGAGAATAGATGATATCAAGCAACATGGTGTGCAGGATAAGTAAGCTCTAGGAAGAGTTTGAGGCTTGAAGTCAGGATACAGACATTTGACGATGAGGCCAAGAAACTTATAGCAGAGGTTGGCAGAGAAATTCAAAAGAGAAGGACTAGGGTGGAAAAAATGTGGTTTGTGCTTGTTTAAAAAAACTCCTGCTTGAAGTGAGGATGGGATGGATTGGGAGATCCTCACCAGCAGGAAGAACAAGCAAAGAGGACCATTGTTTTTCTGCAGGAGAGGCTGGATTTGGTGGTTGTATGTAATGCCTCTTCAGATCTGCTCCAGCCTAATCAACATTACTCTCTTTTAGAGATAGTTATGATTCACAGTGAATATAGACCCCCATTCCGAGATAATATGAGAATCAGACACAACATGAATTTCTATATACTGGGACACACATTCCTGAAGAAAATATCTGGCAATTTTGTAACTGTTCACACATATCATAGTAAAGTGGTAAATATAAAACTTGTAATATCCAACAAAGTACAATAAATCATGTTTTGAAAGCTTCCCTTCCCAATGGCAGATGCTGATTATTTCCATACTTCCTCAAAGAAGCTTCCAATTTTCTCCCCCTTACTTCAAAGAAGTCTCAGACCCCCTACCCAAATGATTCTCCCTTTAAAAACTTTTCTGGTCAAGCAGAATCTTTGGAGTTGGCTTTTGGACACTAGTTTTCCTCCTCCTCAGGTTGCTGGTCTCCT
The DNA here is from genome assembly GCF_019320065.1 of Cervus canadensis. Taxonomy (NCBI): domain Eukaryota; kingdom Metazoa; phylum Chordata; class Mammalia; order Artiodactyla; family Cervidae; genus Cervus; species Cervus canadensis. The sequence goes on from NC_057387.1 coordinate 4,746,663, forward strand.
GAATAAAGCAACCTTTCATTTTCCAAAACAAAACAAAACAAACAAAAAAACACCTGTCTCAAGTATTGGCTTTCAAGTGGTGAGGCACCAAACCTGAGTTTGGCAACACTAAGAGGCTGGATAATAAGCAATAGGGCATCCAAATGATTCTCTTGTAAATCTTTATTTTGGATCAAAGAACAATCTGATTGTCCTGAGACCTGTGATCATGGCCAAAAAGACCATATAAAGGCCACAGAAAAAGACCCTGAAGCTACATAAGGAGAGACATTCTCAGTTGCTCATCTAATGTTTCAGTTCAGTTTAGTTCAGTCACTCAGTCATGTCTGACTCATTGCGACCCCATGGACTACAGCTCTCCAAGCTTCCCTGTCCATCACCAACTCCCAAAGCTTGCTCAAACTCATGTCCATCTGGTCGGTGATGCCATCCAACCATCTCATCCTCTGTCATCCCCTTCTCTTCCTGCCTTCAATCTTTCTCAGCATCAGAGTCTTTTCCAGTGAGTCAGTTCTTCTCATCAGGTGGCCAAAGTGTTGGAGTTTTGGCTTCAGCATCAGTCCTTCCAGTGAATAATCAGAACTGATTTCCTCTAGGATTGATTGGTTTGCTCTCCTTGCAGTCCAAGGGACTCTCAAGAGTCTTCTCCAACACCACAGTTCAAAAGCATCAATTCTTCAGTGCTCAGCTTTCTTTATAGTCCAACTCTCACATACATACATGACTACTGGAAAAACCATAGCTTTGACTAGGCGGACCTTTGGTGGCAAAGTAACGTCTCTGCTTTTTAATAAGCTGTCTAAGTTGGTCATCGCTTTTCATCCAAGGAGAAAGCTTCTTTTAATTTCATGGTTCATGAACTATCTGCAGTCATTTGGGAACCCAAGTAAATAAAGTCTCTCACTGTTTCAATTGTTTCCCCATCTATTTGCCATTAAGTGATGGAACCAGATGGCATGATCTTAGTTTTTTGAATGTTGAGCTTTAAGCCAACATTTTTACTCTTCTCTTTCACTGTCATTAAGATGCTTTTTAGTTTTTCTTTGCTTTCTGCCATAAGGGTGGTGTCATCTGCATATCTGAGGTAATTGATATTTCTCCTGGCAATCTTGATTCCAGCTTGTGCTTCATCCAGTCCGGCATTGTGCATGAGGTACTCTGCATATAACTTAAATAAGCAGGGTGACAATATACAGCCTTGATGTACTCCTTTCACTATTTGGAACCAGTCTGCTGTTCCATGTCCAGTTCTGACTGCTGCTTCTTGACCTGCATATAAGTTTCTCAGGAGGCAGGTCAGGTGGTCTAGCATTCCCACCTCTTTTGGAATTTTCCACAGTTTGTTGTGACCCACACAGTAAAGGCTTTGGCATAGTCAATAAAGCAGAAGTAGATATTTTTCTGGAAATCTCTTGCTTTTTCAATGATCCAATGGATATTGGCAATTTGGTCTCTGGTTCTTCTGCCTTTGCTAAATCCATTTTGAATATCTGGAAGTACATGATTCACATACTGTTGAAGTCTGACTTGGAGAATTTTGAGCATTACTTTGCTAGTGTGTTAGATGAGTGCAATTGTGTGATAGTTTGAACATTTTTGGTATTGTCCTCCTTTGAGATTGGAATGAAAACTGACCTTTTCCAGTCCTGTGGCCACTGGTGAATTTTCCAAATTTACAGGCATATTGAGTGCAGCACTTTTACAGCATCATCTTTTAGGATTTGAAATAGCTCAACTGGAATTCCATCACCTTTGTTCATAGTGATGCTTTCTTAGGTCACTTGACTTCATATTCCAAGATGTCTGCCTCTAGGTGAGTGATCACACCATTTTGGTTATCTGGGTCATGAAGATCTTTTTTGTATAATTCATCAGATGTTTAGTCCATGCTTTTCTGTATCTAGCTGGCTGAAAACACATTTAAGATCTGAGCCAAATGACTTGATTGCCACATCCTGAATTTCTTATTCATAAAAATATGAGGAGATAATGAAATTATGTTATTGCTTTGAACCACTAAGTTTTAAGATTATTTTTTGAATAAAAGGAAAGAAACAAGAAATATTCCAGGAAGAATTATACACAGTTAAATATAGAGTTCAAATAGTAAAGGAAGAAGAGTAGACATCATAGGTTATCAAGCAGTATCTGCCACATTTCCCATAAATTTATGTAATGTGGTGGTAGGAAAAATGGTGTATATAAAAAGTATCAATATATTGTAATGTAGTAAATTCAATGCACACACTTTAATTTTAATGTACCCTAAAGTGTGGATGTGAATACTTTTCTGAACATGGTAGTTGAATGAAGCCCTCCTTTAGAAGTTTGATAATAATAAGATTAGCAATAATAAAATGTAGCATTTAATAGACTCTCAGTGAGATAAGTATTTTAGAGATCTAATCTCAGTCCTTAAACCCACACTCTGAAGTTTCATTATCCCAGATGTATGAAGAAAATAGTGGAGACATAAAAATCATTTATCTAGTAAATGGAGGAGTTATTTTATTTTTCAAATTCAAATCATTTTAAATTCTAAACTTGATTTGAGTCCTAAAGAAGAATAAGAAGAAATTAGTGAGTGAGTAGTGAATGAAAAGAGAAGGAAAAGGGATTTGCAAATATAGGAAGTTGCATTTATAGGAAAAAAAAAAAAAAAGGAAGTAAGCAAGTTTGTAGGAGACCTTTAATTTTGCAGTAATTAAGCACAAAATTCAAGACAGAAAGTGGAAAAGACTTTGGAGAGTAAACAGGTACCAAATTATAGACGGTCTTAAGTGGCAGATTATAGAATTTCTGCTTTATCCTTTAAATGATAAAAACCCATTGGAAGGTTTTCTACACTGTTGGTGGGAATGTAAATTGGTACAGACACTATGGAGAACAGTATGAAGATTCCTTAAAAAACAGAGGTACCATGTGATACAGAAATCCCACTCCTGGGCATATTTCTGGAGAGAAATATGGTTTGAAAGGATACATGCACTCCAGCGTTCATTGCACTAGCCATGCACATTACAATAGCCATGACCTGGAGATATATGTATATATATATAAAATAAAATATTACTCAGTCATTAAAAAGAATGAAATAATGTCATTTGCAAAAACATGATGGACCTCAATATTATCATACTAAATGAAATCAAACAGAGAAAAACAAACATCATATGATATCACTGATATGTGGAATGTAAAAAAAAATGATACAAATAGCTTATTTATGAACAGAAACAGACTCACAGATTTAGAGAATGAATTTATGATTACTGAGGGGAAGGTTGGGGGGAAGAGACAGTGAAACTGATTAATCACTGTACTAGAGGTTTTAGGATTTTAGATTTTATCTTCCTGTATATGAGCTATTTTAAATTTATTTTTGCATGGAGTATGAGTAATGCAGGGGTTTCCCGATGACTCAGAAGGTAAATAACCTGCCTGCAGTGCAGGAGACCTGAGTTCAACAGCTGAGTGTAGAAGATCCCCTGGAGAAGAATGGTTACCCATTCCAGTATTCTTAGTATTCTTGCTGCGAGAATTCCATGGACAGAGGAGCCTGGTGGGCTATATGGTGCATGGGGGTCACAAAGAGTCAGAAACAACTGAGAGAGTAACACTTTCACATTTTTCACTTTCATGAGTAATGAAGATCTGTTTGCTAGTTTTTCCAGCACATGTAATATGATTTTATTTTCCACATCCAGTGGATCAGTTCAGTTCAGTTCAGTCACTCAGTCATGTCTGACATTTTGTGACCCCGTGGGCTGCAGCAAGCCAGGCCTCTCTGTCCATCACCAATTCCTGGAGTTCACCCAAACCCCTGTCCATTGAGTTGGTGATGCCATCCAACCGTCTCATCCTCTGTTGTCCCATTCTCCTCCTGCCCTCAATCTTTCCCAGTATCAGGGTCTTTTCCAATGAATAAGCTCTTTGTATCAGGTGGCCAAAGAATTGGAGTTTCAGCTTCAACATCAGTCCTTCCAATGAACACTTAGGACTGATTTCCTGTAGGATGGACTGGTTGGATCTCCTTGCTGTCCAAGGGACTCTCAAGAGTCTTCTTCAACACCACAGTTCAAAAGTGTCAGCTCTTTGGCACTCAGTTTTCTTTATATCCAACTCTCACATCCATACATGACCACTGGAAAAACCACAGCCTTGAACCTATCCAATGGGTAGGTCATTATGTGGACTTTATCTTCAGTTCCATTGATCTATTTCCTTATCCTGACATCAGGATCAAAGTTTCTTTTATTAGTGTAGGTTTGTATGAGTCTTGCAATCAGGAGCTGCTTATTCTCCAAAATAGTTCATCTTTTTCAGAATCCTTTTTGCTCTTCTAGGTTTGTTGCATTTCATATAAATTTAAGAATCTGTACAAGACTATGTAGAAGACCTAGAACTAACACCAAAAAAAAAAAAAAAAAAAAAAAGATGTTCTTTTCACCATAGAGGGCTGGAATGCAAAATAGGAAGTCAAGAGATACCTGGAGTAACAGGTAAGTTTGGCCCTCGAGTACAAAATGAAGCAGGGCAAAGGCTAACAGAGTTTTGCCAAAAGAATGCACTGGCCATAGCAAACACCTTCTTCCAACAACACAGAAATAGTTCTATACATGGACATTACCAGATGGTCAATATGAAATCAGATTGATTATATTCTTTGCAGCTGAAGATGGAGAAAATCTATAGAATCAACAACAACAGAAAAAAAGCACAACAACAAAACCCTTGGGGGTTACTGTGGCTCAGATCATGAATTATTGCAAAATTCACTTAAGTTGAAGAAAGTAGGGAAAACCACTAGACCATTAAAGTATGACCTAAATCAAATCCCTTCAATTATACAGTGGAAGTGACAAATAGATTAAAGGGATTAGACCTGATAGATTAGAGTGCCTTAAGAACTATGGACAGAGGTTTGTAACATTGTATAGGAAGCAGTGACCAAAACCATCCCCAAGAAAAATAAATGCAACAATGCAAAATGTTTGTCTGAGGAGGCCTTACAAACAGCTATGAAAAGAAGAGAAGTGAAAGGCAAAGGAGAAAAGGAAAGATATACCCGTCTGGATGTAAAGTTCCGAAGAAGATCAAGGAGAGGAAATGAAGCCTTCTTAAGTGAACAATGCAAAGAAATACAGGAAAACAACAGAATGGGAAACACTACAGATCTCTTCAAGAAAAGTAAAGATACCAAGGGAAAATTCATACAAAGATGGGCACAATAAAAGACAGAAATGATTTGGACCTAGGAGAAGCAGAAGATATTGGGAAGAGGTGGAAAGAATACACAAAACTGTACAAAAAAGTCCTAATGACCCAGATAACCATGATGGGGGGGCTTCCCTAGTAGTTCAGCTGGTAAAGAGTCCACCTGTAATGAAGAAGAGCCCAGTGCAATTCCTGGGTTGGGAAGATCCCCTGGAGAAGGGATAGGCTACACACACCATAATTCTTGGGCTGCCTTGGTTCCTCAGACAGTAAAGAATCCACCTGCAGTGCAAGAGACTTGCATTTGATCCCTGAGTTGGGAATATCTCCTGAAGGAGGGCATGGCAACCCACTCAAGTATTCTTGGCTGGAGAGTCCTCATGGACAGAGGAGACTGGTGGGCTACCGTCCATGGGTTCACAAAGAGTCAGACATGTCTGAGTAACTAAGCACAGCACAACCATGGTCACTCGCCTAGAGCAAGACATCCTGGGGTGTGAAGTCAAGTGGGTCTTAGGAAGCAGTGGAGGTGATGGAATTCCAGTTGAGCTATTTTCAATTCCTAAAAGATGATACTGTTCAAGTGCTGCACTCAAAATGCCAGCAAACTTGGAAAACTCAGTAGTGGGCAGAGGACTGGAAAAGATCAATTTTCATTCAATCCCAAAGAAGGGCAATGCCAAAGAATGTTCAAACTACCTCATAATTGCACTCGTTTCACATGTTAGCTAGCTAATGGTCAAAATCCTTCATTTTACGCTTCAACAGTACATGAAGCTAGGTGTTTCAGATGTATAAGTAGGGTTTTGGAAAGGCAGAAGAACCAGAGATCAAGTTGCCAACATTAAAAAGCAAGGAAATTCTAGAAAAAACATTTACTTCTGCTTCATTGACTATGCTAAAGACTTTGACAGTGTGATTCACAACATACTGTGGAAAATTCTTAAAGAGATGGAGTACTAGACCACCATACCTGCCTCCTGAGAAACCTGTATGCAGGTCAAGAATCAACAGTTAGAAACAGACATGGAACACTGCCCTGGGTCAAAGCTGCAAAAAGGAGTATGTCAAGGCCATATATTGTCACCCAGCTTATTTAACTTCTATGCACAGTACATCATGTGAAATTCTGGTCAGAATGAATCACAACATACGATCAAGACTGCCAGGAGAAATCAATATCAATAACCTCAGAAATGTAGATGGCAAAAGTGAAGATGAACTAAAGAGCCTCTTGATGAAGCTGAATGAGGAGAGTGAAAAAGCTGACTTAAAACTCAACACTCAAAAAACTAAGATCATGGGATCTGGTCCCATCACCTCATGGCAAATAGATGTAGAAGCAATAGAAACAGTGATAGACTTTTTATTTTCTTGGGCTCCAGAATCATTGTGGATGGTGACTGCAGCTATAAAATTAAAGGACATTTGCTCCTTTGAAGAGAAGACAGTATATTAAAAAACAGAGACATCACATGGCTGACAAATGTCCATGTAGTCAAAATTATGGTTTTCCCAGTAGTCATGTACAGATGTAAGAGTTGGACCATAAATTAGGCTGATCACTGAATAATTGATGCTTTCAAACTGTGGTCCTGGAGAAGACTCTTCAGAGTCCCTTGGACTGCAAGGAGATCATATCAGTCAGTCCTAAAGGAAATCAAACCTGAATATTGGAAGGACTGGTGCTGAAGCTGAAGCTCCAATACTTTGTCCACCTGATAAGAAGAGCTGAATCATTGGGAAAGATGCTGATGCTGGGAAAGATTGAGGGGAGGAGGAGAAGCAGGGGACAGAGGATGAGATGATTAAATGGTATCATCAACATAATGGACATGAGTTTGAGCAAACTTTGGGAGATAGTGAAGGACAGAGAAGCCAAGTGTGCTGCAGTCCATGGGGTCAAAAACAGTGGAACAGGACTGAGTGACTCAACAGCAACAACAATAAAGCAGAGCACCCAAAGTCAGTGCTCTGGGACAACCTAGAGTCCTAGGGTGGGAAGGAAGGTGGGAGGGGGTTCAGGATGGGGAGAACACATATATATCTATGGCCCATTCAACTTATGCATGGCAAAAGCCATTACAATTCAGAAAGGAGTACATCAAGGCTATATATTTCCACACTGTTTATTTAACTCCTATGCACAGTACATCATCAGAAATGTCAGAGTGGATGAATCACAAGCTGAAATCAAGATTGCCTGGAGAAATACCAACAACCTCAGATATGTAAATGATACCACTTTAATGGCAGAAAGTGAAGATGAACTAAAGAGCTTCTTGATGAAGGTGGAAGAGGAGAGTGAATAAGCTGGCTTAAAACTCAACATCCAATAAAGGAAGATCATGGCATCTGGTCTTATTGCTTCATGGCAAATAGATGGGCAAAATGTGAAGACAGTGTCAGATTTCATTTTCTTGGACTCAAAAGTCACTGGAGATTGTGTCTGCAACCGTGAAATTAAATGATGCTTGCTTCTTGGAAGAATGGCTATGACAAGCCTAGACAACATATTAAAAAGCAGAGACTTCACTTTGTTGACTATGGCTAAATGTCCATATAATCAAAGCTATGGTTTTTCCAGTAGTCTTGTATGGATCTGAGAGTTGGATCATAAAGAAGACTAAGCAAGGAAGAATTGATGCTTCTAAACTGTGGTGCTGGATATGACTCTTGAGAGTCCCATGGACTGCAAGGAGATCAAACCAGTCAGTCTTAAAGGAAATCAACCCTGAATATTCATCAGAAGGACTGGTGTGAAAGCTGAAGCTCCAATACTTTGCCCACCTGATAAGAAGAACTGACTCTTTGGAAAAGACCCTGAAACTTGGAAGGATTGAAGGCAGGAGGAGGAGGGAGTGACAGAGGATGAGATGATTGGATGGCACCACTGACTCAACAGACAAGAGTTTGAACAAACTCTGGGAGACAGTAAAGGACAGGGAAGGCTGCCATGCTGTAGTTCATGGGATCACAAAGAGTTTGACATGTCTTAGTGGCTGAAAAACAGCAACAACAATTATCTTCCAATTAAATTAAATTAATTAATTAAAAAATAATCTGTATGTAAGTGTTGCATAAAATTTTCATTGTAATTTTGAATGGTGTGGTATTAAATTGATAATAGGTTCTGGGAGAATAAAATCTTATAATACTTCCACTTATTGAACATGATATATATAGATCTTTGTTTAGGTCTTTATTTATTTTAGTAGTGTTTTGCAGTTTTTAGTGTAGAGGTCTTAAATATTTTGTTAATTTTTCCTAGTACTTTGTTATCCAATGAAGCTATAAATATAATTTTATTTAAAAAAAAGGTTTTGAGCATAGGAGTGACAAGATCATAATTTTTGGGTCAGTCATCCATGTATATTATGCAGATTGTATTACAAGGGTAAGAATATAAAATTACAATCAGAAAACAATTACACTACATCAGCATGAAAGACCATGGGGGGATTGTCAGAATAACATAAATTCGATATGAGGGAATAGGTTCAAGACATATTTAGGAAGTAAAACTTTTAATCCTTAGTTATTAGGGCTGAGTAAGTAATAGACAAGAAGAAATCTCAGATGACTCCCTAGTTTGGGGATTAAGTAACTGGGTGAACTGAGACCTGGAAGACTTGCATGTCACTGTGAAGTGGAATAAAATTGTTTAGTTTTGGATTTTTCAGTATGATGTGCTTAGGAAGACATCTGATGACATATCTAGCAGGAAACACCATATATAATTTTAAAGTTTGAATGAATGTCCAGGTGCACAAATATATTTGGTAATCATAAGCATGTGGTTTTAATTAAACCAGAGTTGATTAATTTGTGATCAGAATACATACAGAAGAAGAGCAGTGGTCTGAAGTCAGACTCCTCTGGATGAAGGTCTGAAAAAATGAGGCAGAGCAGGGAGCTATGAGAGGACTTGAAAGGCAGAAGTTAGAGGTGTAAGAGAAGAGCCAGAAGGGAAGGGCATCACCAGTAACAGATAAACAGGATGTTTTTAGAATGAGCAAGTTGCTAATATCACATAGAGCAGTGAGGATGTTTTCTGGATAGTCAGAGAAGTCTGAAATTTATTTGATTGATTTGACTTGGATAAAAAAAAAATTGGGTTCATCTTTGACTCTTCTCTGTCTCCCACACTTCAGAATTTTTTAGTGAATCTCATTAGCTGCACATTCACTAGAATTTAACCACTAACATTCTCTTCATTGCTAAGTCATCTCCTCATTGCCACATTTGACTCCTCACATTCTATTGTCAAGACAGCACCAAGAGTAAGTCCTTTAAAAAGGAGTAACATCAACTCACCTCTCTGTTCAAAATTCTCTAATGCTCTCTCTTTCAGTATAACAGAAATTTTAAATTATTTATCAATATGAATATCTATCCTTCTAGTCTATCTGTATATCCAGTTGGCCCCACAGCATTGACTGAAGCCCCTAATTTCTCTCCACAGCTATTCAATACCATTTTTCTTATAAATCAAGTGACCAAATATGTATAGGTGTGTGTCTATGCTCCCTTTTAATTGCATTGATTTGCATTTATTGCATTGATTTGTCCATTTTCATGCCAATATCTCACAGTCTTAATTTCTGTAAGTTGTCCAATTTTGTTCTTCCTCATGATTGTCTTGGCTCTTTTTGGTCCTTTCCATTTTGAATAGAAATTTTATTAATGTGGCACTGAATGTAAAGATCAATTTGAAGAGAAGTAACAGTTATATAATATTTAAATTTCTAATACAAGAACTTGGCAAAGTTATTTATTTTTCTCAATAATACTATGTGTCTTTCTCGATAGAGGTCTTATTACAACTATTCCCATGAATTTAATGTTTTTGGTGTTATTTTGAATTGCAATTGTTTAAAAATTTTCACTCTTGTGCTGTCTTTTGCCAGGCTTTAATTTTTCACCATTCCAATTTTCACCCTGCAGCATACTATCTGATTATTATTTAGGTCTTTTCACTAGAATGTAGCCTCCATGGAGACTGTGAAATTTTGTTATATTTACCAATATAACCGGGTACTCAGAATAGTGCAGAGTAAGGGTTTGATAAATATACTGCATGAATGGATAATTGAATGAATATATTTTAAAATGCTTGACTAAAGGGACAGCAATGGGTGGTAGCTAGGAGAGTTGAAATTTCTGGTTTTCTTTCATGTTAATGTTATTTTTTATTAATATGTTAATAGTCTGAGGTGACAGAGCCAGTATTGAAGAAGAGGTTGAAGATATAGGACAAAGTGGTCAATAAATGATGTCTGTGTGGGTGCAGAAGAATGTTGCAAGAGTGAAACATCTTGTTTTAAGATGAAGGATAAGAGGACTGGAGGGAGGGAGTATGTAGGTCTTCTTTAGATAATTCGCAGGTTGTTGCTCAGTGGTCAAATCTGTTTATTTCAGATTGCCTAAAGCCTCTGATGATATTGTACAAAAGCTCATCTGCTGAACATGAAGAAAGGAATGGAAAAGCAGGAGTGAGAAGAAAGGAGTGAAGATTAAGAACAGTTTCTTAGGAAAATGGGAAAGGGGACTGACCAGGGACAAGTAAGCAGAGGGCACAGCTCATGTCAGAGACCATGGATTGGTTGTGGCTCCAAACCACATTTTATATGGTTTTCCTTAAAGAGTGCCAGTTGTTAAAGTGAATGGAGAGTTTGAGTTTTTTTCTGGAAAAGGGCAAAAGAAGAAAATCACAGGAAGTTGAAAGTACTCTTGAGAGTGTAGTTCTCGTGATCAAAAATATAATCTAAAAATCTATGGCTGATTCATATCAATGTATGAAAAAACCCACTGAAATGTTGTAAAGTAATTAGCCTCCAACTAATAAAAAAATTAAAAAAAAAATTAAAACCATGGGAAAAAAAAAATATATATATAATCTAAGATGATGGAAGCAAGTTTCTTGAGTGACCAAGGAAATTGAGACTCCATGTTGTTGAAAAAAATAAATAAATAAAAAGATTCTATATTAGAGAGCTTGTTGACCTTTTGAGAAGAATAAATGTCTACACATGTCTGCTTGTAATGTGAAGAGTATGAACAATTAGTTTTCCCCTCAAACTGTATCTCCTTCATCAATCAGCTAGCTCTCTGATAATCCCCCTACTGTTGCTACCCCCAACAGCAAATGAAAATCAGATAACTAGATAAACTGTCAAATATATCCATGCCAGGTCTGTCCCGGGACATATGGGGAGCTACACTTTCTCTGGCTATGAAACTCTGTTACACCAAGAATTTTGAAAATTGTTTCAATGTCTGGAGACCCAATGCTTTTGAGACAAATAAAGTTGCCTATCTCACCTGGGTGAGAGGTAAAATGTGAATGGTTTAGGGTGCTCTGATTTGCCTTTCAAGGAGGGTTTTCTCAAAGGGAGAAAATCTGCCCACCCTCACTAGCTACAGCTCAACCTGGCTCTAATTAGGAAAGCCCTGGGGTTTCCGTAGCAACTACGCAGGACTTTCAGGGATGTGCCCAGCTCTCTGCTCGGTTGCTAAGGAAACAACAGCAGGGGGCACTGAGGAAGCTGCGCTTGGGGGGTAGCTGATGCTCTTGAGACACACATCCTGTGGGGAGAGTATTTCCGACTCCTGGACTCAGACTGGCAGATTTCACCATCCCTTCATCACCAGTTACAAGCAACAATGAAGATTCCTGGCTTTAGCATGAAGCCTGACAGCATTTCCTCCTCACTCACCCTTTCTCAGTCCGATTTGTGTGTATGTGTTAACAACTGAGAAACAATAGGAAAAAGTGATTTTCAGCTTAAAAGACGAAGGTTGCCTCTTGAAATATGAGACATTTGAGAGGCATCTGGTCAAAGATACCACTGTGGGAGAAGCTCTGCAAATTTTGAGAGATGTCTCCCATCATTTGTGGAGCAATATAGGAAAACTTCTCAGAGTGAAACAAGAAAGGCAATTAGTTTCCTGTTTGGAAACAAAGAGACATCTGTGCAAAGTGTTCTAGCATATTCACCAAGGGCTGGTAGTGTACATGAGGAATATATTCCAGCTGGACATCTCTCCCCTTCTTCACCAAAGTTCAAAAGTTAGTCTCAAGTAAAATTATTCACCACAATCTAAGGAAAATACAGATGCATTAATAGTCAATTCCCAGCCTTCTCAATGACACAGGAAAAAGATGTGCTGCATGTTTTTGTTGTTCAGTTGCTCAGTTGTTTTCAACTCTCTGTGACCCCAAGGACTGCAGGTCACAAGGCTTCACTGTCCTTCACCATCTCCCGGAGCTCACTCAAACTCATGTCCATTGAATCCGTGATGCCTTAATTATAGTATTTCTATTCAAATTTAAAAGATTTTTGGAACTGATAGCTTACGGTGAACGGTGTGGGATTCGTGGTCTACGAAGAAGATTTAACTTCAGGACCAGGGACCAGGCTTGATCATTCAAGAGCTTCTGTGTAGCAGAATTTTATTAAAGTATGAAGAGAGAGAGAGAAAGCTTTTCACATAGACATCAGAAGGGGGACGGAGAGTGTCCCCCTTGCTAGTGTTAGCAAAGTATTTAAATACTTTTTAAATTGGTTATTACAATAAATCAGAATAATGTCTCAAGGTTGTATAAATTTTACCAAACCCACTCCCACAATTTACATTTTAAGATGACAGGATTAGAACTAACAAAGGAGAGATCTTACCAGACCCACTCCCATAATATACATTCTAAGATATCAGGATTAGTCAGAAGGTTTTCAGGAAAAAGAAACAGTCCTTGAGCAGGATACACTGTTGTTATATAATCCTTACTAAGGAATATAGGAGAAAAAAAAAAAAAAGTTTCCCTTTCCTCCTCCTTGAGCATTCCAGACCCCTATCTCCTCTTCAAGATCCCTAGACCCCTTTCTCCTCCTCGGGGACCTCGGAATTCTTATCAATCTGCCTAGAAATTGACTCTCTCAGAACTCTCTGAACCTTACAAATTAACAGTATCCAAATTACACAGAAAAGAAAACTGAAGTCTAGGGACATTGGTAACTTACCTAAGCTACAGAATAGGTAACTGAGAGAAACTGAATCCTTGTTATCTGACAATATAATCATACTACTTATTAAATACTTAATCTGTTTGTTGTGCTTTACATATGTCTTCTTATTTAATCCTAATGATCATCTAAGAAAGAATGTATTATTATTTCTATGTCTTAGCAAAGGGAACAAGCTCAGAGTATAAAGTAAATTATTCAAGGTCACACAACTAACAAGTAGTAGAACTAGATTCAAATAAAGGTACATTTGACTCCAAGATACAAGGACTTTTCACTGCATGACTCAACATCTGGGTATCTTTCATAATATGGTGGAAAGCCCCTGTGCAGTTAGATATTCATCATGGAGAAAAAAAAGCTGACTCCATGAGGAAGCTCTTGAATATTGTTTTAAAGACACAGCTCTTCCCAATTTTTTTGCCCTATTGAGGGATTATGAGTAGTAAACATCTACCCTGTCCCTCTTCTTATATATGTCCCACTCTTTCCATGACCCAATGTGAGCCCATGGTTCAGACCTTGTCACACTTTGTTCTTATCTCTCTCTCTCTCTTTTTTTTTTCCAGTATTATTCTTTGATTATAATACATTATTTTTTTTTAATTAAAACATTTTATTTTGTATTGGAGTATAGCTGATTAACAACCTATGTTGTGATAGCTTCAGGTGAACAGTGAAGGGATTCAGCCATACATATAAATGTATTCATTCTCCTTCAAGCTCCCATCCCATCCAGGCTGCCACACAACATTGAGCAGAGTTTCATGTGCTATATAGCAGATCATGTTGTTTACTCATTTAAAATAGAGCAGTGTGTACATGTCCATCCCCAAATCCCTAACTATCTCTTACCCCATCCTTCCCCTCTGCAACCATAAGCATAGTCTCTAAGTCTGTGTGTCTGTTTTGTAAGTAAGTTCATTTGTATTATTTCTTTTTTAGATTCCACATATAAGGGATGTTATACAATATTTCTATTTCTCTGTCTGACTTACTTGACTCAGCATGACACTCTCTAAGTCTATCCATGTTGCTGCAAATGGCATTATAGCTTTTTAATGGTTGAGTAATATTCCATTGTATATATGTACCACATCTTCCTTATTCATTCCCCTGTTGATGGACATTTAGGGTGCTTCCATGTCTTGGCTATTGTAAACAGTGTTGCAATGAACACTGTGGTTCATGTATCTCTTCAGATCATGATTTTCTCCAGATATATGTCCAGCAGTAGGATTTCAGGTCCTATGATAACTCTATTTTTAGTTTGTTTAAGAAACCTCCATACTGTTCTCCATAGTGCTGTACCAATTTACATTCCCATCACGAGAGGAGGAGAGTTTCCTTCTCTTCACATCCTCTCCAAGCATTTATTGTTTGTGGATTTTTTGATGATAGCCAAAGAGATGGGAATACCAGACCACCTGACCTTTCTTCTGAGAAACCTGTATGCAGGTCAGGAAGCAACAGTTAAAACTGGACATGGAACAACAGACTGGCTCCAAAGAGGGAGAGGAGTACATCAAGGCTATATCTTGTCACCCTGCTTATTTAACTTATATGCAGAGTATATCATGAGAAACGCTGGGCTGGAGGAAGCACAAGCTGGAATCAAGATTGCTGGCAGAAATATCAATAACCTCAGGTATGCAGATGACACCACCCATATGGCAGAAAATGAAGAACTAAAGAGCCTCTTGAAAGTGAAAGAGGAGAGTGAAAAAGTTAGGTTAAAACTCAACATTCAGAAAACTAAGATCATGGCATCTGGTCCCAACATTTCATGGCAAAGAGATGGGGAAATAATGGAAGTAGTGACAGACTTTATTTGTGGGGGGCTCCAAAATCACTGTGGATGGTGACTGCAGCCATGAAATTAAAAGACGTTTACTCCTTGAAATAAAAGTTATGACCAACCTAGACAGCATATTTAAAAGCAGAGACATTACTTTGACAACAAAGATCCATCTAGTCAAAGCTATGGTTTTTTCCAGTAGCCATGGATGGATGTGAGTTGGACTATAAAGAAAGCTGAGCACTGAAGAATTGATGCTTTTGAACTGTGGTGTTGGAGAAGACTCTTGAGAGTCCCTTGGATTGCAAGGAGATCCAACCAGTCTATCCTAAAGGAAATCAGTCCTGAATATTCATTGGAAGGACTGATGCTGAAGCTAAAACTCCAATACTTTGGCTACCTGATGCGAAGAACTGACTTATTTGAAAAGACCCTGATGCTGGGAATGATTGAGGGCAGGAGGAAAAGGGGATAACAGAGGATGAGATGGTTGGATGGCATCACCGACTCAACGGACATGAGTTTGAGAAAGCTCCGGGAGTTGGTGATGGACAGGGAAGCCTGGCGTGCTGCAGTCCATGGGGTCTCAAAGAGTCAGACATGACAGAGTGACAACTGACTGATTCTGGCTGATGTGAGGTGATACCTCATTGTAGTTTTGATTTGTTTTCCTTTAATAATTGACAATGTTAAATATCTTTTCCTGTGCCTATTAGCCTTCGTATGTCTTCTTTGGAGAAATGTCTATTGAGGTCTTTTGTCCATTTTTTGAGTAGTTTGTTTGTTTTGATGCTATTAAGCATCATGAACTGTTTGTAAATTTTGGAGACTAATCCCTTATTGGCCATATCCACCTGCAATTCAGAAGAGCCCAGTTCAATTCCTTGGTTGGGAAGATGCCCTGGAGAAGGGATAGGCTCCCCACTCCACAATTCTTGGGCTTCCCTGGTGGCTTAGATAGTAAAGAATCCACCTGCAGTGCAGGAGACCTGGGCTTTATCCCTGAGTTGGGGATATCTCCTGAAGGAGGGCATGGCAACCCACTCAAGTATTGTTGGCTGGAGAATCCTCATGGAGAGAAGAGACTGGTGGGCTACAGTCCATGGGTTCACAAAGAGTCAGACATGACTGAGTGACTAAACACAGCACAGCCATGGTCACTCACCTAGAGCAAGACATCCTGGGGTGTGAAGTCAAGTGGGTCTTAGGAAGCAGTGGAAGTGATGGAATTCCAGCTGAGCTATTTCCAAATCCAAAAAGATGATACTGTTCAAATGCTGCACTCAATATGCCAGCAAACTTGGAAAACTCAGTAGTAGCCAGAGGACTGGAAAAGATCAATTTTCACTCAATCCCAAAGAAGCGCAATGCCACAAAGAGTGCTCACACTACCTCCCAATCAGTGGATTGCCTTTTTGTTTTATTTATTTTTTCCTTTACTGTGTAAAACCTTTTGAGTTTAAATAGGTCTCATGTGTTTACTTTTTTTTTTTTTTTTAATTTACATTATTCTGGGAAACAGATCAAAAAAGATATTGTTGAAATTTGTGTCAGAGAGTATTCTGCTATGTTTTCCTCTAGCAGTTTTATAGTGTCCAGGCCCACATTTAGGTCTTTAGTCCATTTTTAGGTTATTTTTGTATATGGAATTAAAGAATGATCTAGTTTTTTTGTTTGTTTATTTCTAAATGTGTAGCTGTCCACTTTCCCAGCACCATTTGTTGAAGAGACTATCTTTCCACCATTGTATAGTCTTATCTCCTTTGTCATATATTAATTGACCATAGTGCATGGGCTTTTTTCTGGGTTTTCTATCTTCTTCCATTGATCTATATTTCTATGTTTATGTCAATGCCATACTGTTTTGGTAAGGGCCCATCAGTCAATTTGATAAGGTTGCAAGTTGCAAAATTAACACACAGAAATCAGTTGCATTTCTATACACTAACAATGAAAAATCAGGAAAGGAAATTTTTAAAAAAATTCCATTTATCACCGCATTAAAAAAAAAAAAAAAAGCTAGCAATACAACTACCTAAGGAGATGAAAGACCTATACTCTGAAAACTATAAGATGCTGATGAAAGAAATTGAAGAAGACATAAACAGATGGAAAGATTTACCATGTTCATGGATTGGAAAAATCAGTATTGTTTCAAATACTGAAAATTCAGTATCTGATTGATTCAAATCAGTCATTGAATCAAATGACTCTACTACCCAAGGCAATCTACAGATTCAATGAAATCCCTATCAAATTACCAATGGCGTTTTTCACAAAACTAGAACAAAAAGCTCAAAATTTATATGGAGACACAAAAGACCCCAAATAGCCAAAGTAATCTTGAGAAAGTAAAACAGAGCTGAAGGAATCAGGCTCCCTGACTTCAGATGGTCCTTATCTCTTAATACCTCCCCATTCCATATGTTGGGCCCAAATTTAAACTCCTAACCCTCCTCCTTCTGGTAGAAATTCTTTACTGTCTAGGTTTCTCCCTTTTAATTTTTAGTATTATATACATTTACAGCTTTGTTTCTCTGTGTGTTTCTTTTTTAATAAGGAATGCCACCTGAGATAACCTATACTTTATTTTATCTGCTCTTCGTCCTCTCCTGAACTAGTAAGGGAGCCCTGTGAAGTTGAATGGTTAGGGAAAAGGATTTTAATTTATACAAGCCTTGACAAAAACCTGGGCTTCTCGAGTGGCTCAGATGGCAAATAATCTGTTTGCAGTGAAGAAGGCCCTCGTTTTATCCCTGAGTCAGGAAAATCCCCTGGAGAAGGGGATGGCAACCCACTCAAGAATTCTTGCCTGGAGAATTCCACGGATGGAGGAGCCTGGTGGGCCACAGTTCACAGAATTGCACAGAGTCAGACACGACTGAGCAACTAACACACTGACCAAAACCTAACTTAATGTGGGATTGAGATGCATTGTCTGCTCCATAATGCTCATGCTATATGAAGTCAATTAAATTTGTTAAAAAATTATCTGCCGTCAATCCTTATCCCCCATCTTAGGAAACAGCTCTCACTGGTGCTTATGGGCTCCTCTTTCTAAATTCAGTAAATGATGTTATGATTAGTATTATAGATCTTGTATATTAATAACAAGTCATAGTTTCTGTAGACATTTGGCTGTGATTTGCAATCTCATTCATATATCTGCAGTCAACTGGTTGCTACAGTTTGGCGCTCCTCTTAGGAGGAAGAAAAAAAACAACATTCAGAATATTACATATTAAAATATTTTTATAACATCTCTGAGGGAGGTTACTGAGGTACTAATGTCTATATATGTGCAGTCCTGTAAATATAGTGTGTCAGAATCTCTCTCCCTTTCTTTCATCTATGTATTTTACAGTTATATTTTCCCATACAACATCTATTTTATCACGGATTATTTTGATAAATGGCATATTTACAAATGTAATCAAGCAGAAACTTGGAAAGCTATTGTGTTTTGGGATGTGACCTTTCTTGGTTCAGAACTCTGAGACTATTACCATGTGAAAAAGTCCAAACTAGCTTCTGGAAAGTAAGAGACTATTTTGGAAAAGGCCGACACATGAGTGGAGCCATCCTGGATCATCCAGCCACCATCTGCCTGCCAGCTGACTGCACAGGCTTTAGTAAGCCCAGAAAAAAGCAGCCCAGCTGACCTAGAAAAAAAGATCTTCTCAGCCAATCCACAGCATTCTTAGCAACATAAATGGACATTATCAAGTCTCTAAATTGTATGTACAGCAAAAACTAAACAATGCAGTAGAGAAAGAGAGTGATAAAGTCAGGATGAGATCATAATCTCACTTCCCATGTCTACAAAATAGAAACGATTACATTTCCCAGACTCGTTAAAAGAAAATAAGAATAATGCAGGAGAGAGAAAAATGCATAATGTGGAATGGGCAGTGGGGAATTGCCAATGTGATATCCTTGAGTAGCCAAGAGAGGATGAAAGCTTGTTCACAAGTGGAGCTTTGAGGCTAAAATAGGAATAAAGGCAGTTCTATATTAACAGGCAAAAGGCAGGTAGATGCCAATATATAAATATGATGGGGAAATCTTGTAGAGGTTCTTTTCTGGAGAGAGAAGACAGTGTTATTAGATATCTATCTGGAAAAGTATACAAATGAAAAAAAGATTGACAAAATCTTACAATCAAAAGCAATATGTTACACATAAGTGAATTTGTCAAAAAAAAAAGTTGTAGTACAACTATTCAATAAATACTAGTCAATTAAAACTATATTCATTAAGGACTGTTAAAGTCAAAAGAAAATACATGGAAAACTTGAAAATCAAAATAAAGAGATAAAAAAGCAGAATACAAAACTATATGTAGAGCATGACTCCACAAAAATATTTTCATGTAAGTAGATAAAAATAAAACTAGAAATAAATATGCCAATATTTAAAAGTAATGGTCTCTTGAGTATGAAAATTCTAATAACTGTTATGTCTCTTTTAAGTTTTTGGAATTTTCTAAATTTCTTATGAAAACATGATAAATAACAGGAAAATAAAAACAATTGATGCTATTTCAATAGCAAACTAACAATAGGAAAAACAAATTCTTCTTTCCTTTTCCTTGCTTTCTAAAAGCAGATTTTAAAAAAAAACTGGAAATTTCCAACACTGGATGAAGCGCAATGGAAAATAACAGAGAACATAGAAAGTAAAAGAATTGCAGAAACATAGACAAGTTAATAAAGTACAGGAGCTTTGCTCTCAGGGCTGTCAAGCCCTTTCTTGTTCACTACTGTTCTGAGATATTTATGGTCTATCCTCAAATGGTCAGCAGCACTTTCCATTTCCTTACCTTGATGCTATGCCTCCCAGCCAGTAGCCTGACTCTGAGAAACAGATGCAGGCATGTGAATTCCCCAGCCCAGCAGCCCAGTTGGGAAATTTTAATTCCTTCAAGGTCAATACCACGGGAAGACAGCCTCAATCTATACCTATAGCAGGCCTGAGCTTCCTTTCCATTTCCACCTCCCAGTTGGAAGATATATTTCATAATTAACATTTCATCATTCAGATGAAACTCTGCCTGTACCCACAGATTTAATAATAGAATGACATTTTGATTATAAAATAGCCATATTCAGCAAAAAAAAAAAAAAAATCTTAAGATCAGCTATGATCTTGAGTTACAGTAGTGAGCAAAACTAAATCCCTACCCTCAAGGGGTTAATATAGTGTAGAAAAAGTGTAATTTAATGCATTGGCTTTCAAATTACTTTGACTCTGAGAAATACAATTTATACCACATCTCTTACACATATATTCACATGAATATAAAGACTAAAACAAAAGTTTCACAAGACAATACTGTCTCTTATTTCACGTTGCACTCTCTGATACTTTAAAAATTATTTTGGAAGTCATGAATAGGTCACAAATCAAGTGCTGAAAAAACTGTTGTAATAAAAAGAACAGAGGATTTGAAGTCAAAGAGCCTGAAATAAATTCCCAGCTCTATGGATGATCAGCTTTGTTATCTTGGAAAATTATTTAACCTTCTTGGCATCAATTTTCTCATCTATCAAATTAAGATAATAGTGCCTATCATAAAGGCAGTTCTAAGAACTGCATATTATAATATCTTAGCACAATCCTGGTATATAGAAGACATTTGATATAGGACATTTGCTTAATAATAAGCTATTATTATTACTATTATTAGTGTTATTAATATTGTTATTCAGATGTTATTATGCTGTGTGGTAGAGGATGATTTTCATGCTACATCTATGTTATTTAGATAGAGGAGGATGGAAATGGGTTGTGGATATAAGCATTGATTCTGCCAAAGGGAATTCATGTAATAGAAGCATGCAGGTACCTCACATCTATAAAAATAGTCTATCCTTCTTTTTCATTTTTCTATTGGATTAAGAAAGATACCAACAATGCAGCATATGACTTTTAAAAAGGTTATAGAAAAGGAAAAGGAAAAAAATGTGTATTCAATGAGGAGCATTCAATTTAACTGTTTTGAGGGTGTTTGAGGGTGTTTGAGAACTGTTTTAAGAAAAAAATCAGGCTGATTTTTAAAAACTATTTGATCTCCAGTATTTTTAAAACCCTAGAACCCTAGGGTCGTGATGACTTGAGTACACAGGAATACTCTTCAGAAGGGGAAAATGAAGTTCTACTGAAGAAACTATTCTTGAACACAAAGGAAAAGTTATTTGGAGAAAATAACACACGATTTCCTGTTTCACACTGAGGCACCAACTGCTCTTGCTCCTACGACTCAGTGCATCTTGTCTACCTGCAGAATAGCCCTATAATTCATCTCCCTCCAGTGCGAGAAGGTGGAGATTGGCTCTGTGTCTGTTAATTGACTGTCTAATAATTCAAATGAAAGTGATCATTAGAAATCCTTTTAAACGACTTACAATTCAAGTTGAACAGTAACATATATATTTTCTCTGTTCAACAAAAACTTATTAACCAAAATAAAAAAGAAGAAGAACGAATACAGAAGCGAGAATAAAGAATCTCTCCCCCCACACCTCCCTGCCCTTTGAAGTTATCCAATGCATTTACATCAGTCTGAGTGTGATGAATGGACGTGTCACCTCGCTGAGAGATAAGAATCTCTGACCTTTCAATGCTTGGTGAGTCATTAGGGCAAATTATGAAAAAGCAAACTTCAGTACTGAAGCTGGGAATATCCCTCTTTAGATTTCAGATTCTCTATCAGTGATCTTTCTTCTTTTTGTCTCCCTCCTGTCTTTTGCTCTTTAACTAACTTTTTAAATCTATAATCTGGATGAATGGGAATTCATGCCTAATGATTTATAAGGTTTACTTATGTAAGGGTAAATGATCCAAACATTATTTAAGTTTCTTATCATGATCATACTTATTGTTTCATGATCTGGATGAATAGGACAATGCCTTGGAAAATCAGATGGGCAGGAGTATTTTAGAATCTACTGAATCAATCCATTAAGCATACTCAGTAGCTAGAAATCTGCAAATTGGAAAATCCCAGATTATCATCATTGGATTTTGGACTCAGAAGAACAGTCAAGCAGAATTAAATCAGAACCTATCATTTTCAATGAGGATAGAACATCAAGACGACCAAAACACTTTGTCAAATGTCACAGAGCTAGTCGGTGGCAGACCAGGCCTCCTGATACTTGGCCTAATGCTCCTCTAGGGACACCATCATTTCAAACCTGAGGAAGAATTTCTCTTACTTCTTTGATTCAAAGGAATCTGGATGGACTTTCCCCCAATGTTTTTATGATAATCAAGAAACCACTGAAATAACCAAAACAACAGCAACAACAATAACTGAATTTCTTCACACAGGGAACTATCTTGGAAAAGAAAAAATACAAAAGCGCAGGATGCATATGGATTATGTCTCCATGGAGGCAGAAGTACTGTTCCAGAGGCACTAATTTCAAGAAAATTAAGATATCCTCATGTGACTGGATTAAGATATAAACAAATTATGGTTTATGGATTTCATCTGAAGTCAGAAAAAAATGTAAATGTCACTCCATATGTTTGTGAAGACTTAATGCCCACATGTTTATCAAACATGCAGAAGGGATTTTTTTAGTTTTTTTCTTTTAGTATTTAATTAGTTATATTTGTGTCTATCCTATTATTATTTCTATCATGGTTGAAAAAATACAGGCAAATATGGAAAGAGATGTAAAACGAAAATTAGTGGTGGTGTGTAGAACAGGGAACAAAGAAAAAGCAAAGTGAAGAGATGTGAGCTCCTGAAAAGTCATGTTCAAGTTCAGATTTTGAAGACATTTATGTCCTGTTTTATTAAATCATCATGTTACTCTTCTGATAAAGAAAACTAAACAAGGAATGTTTCATGGGCTTGTACTTCCTACCCAAAAAAGTAGCTATTTACAACCTGTTAAAAACTTACCTCTCTAAATCTCTACTCATTTCAACCTGCATACTGTTTTCTGGGTAAAATCTTTGATTCATCATTTGATTAATGAGAAAGGGTAGGGACCTAACAGAAGCAGAAGATATTAAGAAAAGGTGGCAAGAGTACACAGAAGAACTGTACAAAAAAGCTTCATGACCCAAATAATCACGATGGTGTGATTACTCACATAGAGCCAGACATCCTGGAATGTGAAGTCAAGTGGGCCTTAGGAAGCATCACTACAAACAAAGCTAGTGGAGGAGATGGAATTCCAGTTGAGCTATTTCAAATCCTGAAAGACAATGCTGAGAAAGTGCTGCACTCAATACGTCAGCAAATTTGGAAAACTCAGCAGTGGCCACAGGACTGGAAAAGGTCAGTTTTCATTCCAATCCCAAAGAAAGGCAACGCCAAAGAATGCTCAAACTACCACACAATTGCACTCATCTCACACGCTAGTAAAGTAATGCTCAAAATTCTCCAAGCCAGGCTTCAGCAATATGTGCACTGTGAACTTCCAGACTTTCAAGCTGGTTTTAGAAAAGGCAGAAAAACCAGAGATCAGATTGCCAATATCTACTGGATTTTTGAAAAAGCAAGAGAGATCCAGAAAAAATCTATTTCTGCTTATTGACTATGCCAAAGGCCTTGACTGTGTGGATCACAATAAACTGGAAATTTCTGAAAGAGATGGGAATACCAGACCACCTGACCTGCCTCCTGAGAAACCTGTATGCAGGTCAGGAAGCAACAGTTAGAACTGGACATGGAACAACAGACTGGTTCCAAATAGGAAAAGGAGTATAAATTGTCTGTATATTGTCACTCTGCTTATTTAACTTATATGCAGAGTACATCATGAGAAATGCTGGGCTGGAAGAAGCACAAGCTGGAATCAAGACTTCCAAGAGAAATATCAATAACCTCAGATATGCAGATGACACCACCCTTATGGTAGAAAGTGAAGAGGAACTAAAGAGCCTCTTGATGAAAGTGAAAGAGGAGAGTGAAGAAGTTGGCTTAAAGCTCAACATTCAGAAAACTAAGATCATGACATCTGGTCCCATCACTTCATGGCAAATAGATGGGAAACAGTGGAAACAGTGACTGGCTTTATTTTGGGGGGCTCCAAATTCACTGCAGACGGTGACTGCAGCCATGAAAGTAAAAGACACTTACTCCTTGGAAGGAAAGTTATGGCCAACCAAGACAGCATATTAAAAAGCAGAGACATTACTTTGCCAACAAAGGTCCATCAAGGCTATGGTTTTTCCAGTAGTCTTGTATGGATGTGAGAGTTGAACTATAAAGAAATCTGAGCACTGAAGAATTGATGTTTTTAAACTGTGGTGTTGGAGAAGACTCTTGAGAGTCCCTTGGATGGCAAGGAGATCCAACCAGTCCATTCTGAAGGAGATCAGTCCTGGGTGTTCATTGGAAGGACTGATGTTGAAGCTGAAACTCCAATACTTTGGCCACCTAATGCGAACAGTTGACTTATTTGAAAAGACCCTGATGCTGGGAAAGATTGAGGGCAAGAGAAGAAGGGTTGACAGAGGATGAGATGGTTGGATGGCATCACAGACTCAATGGACATGGGTTTGGGTGGACTCCAGGAGTTGGTGATGGACAGAAAGGCCTGGCGTGCTGCTGTTCATTGGGTCGCAAAGAGTTGGACACAATTGAGTGAACGAACTTAACTGAACTGATCCATTTTTATATCTTTCTATTTATATTGTAAATCTATATTCAAATTGGAATACCTTTTGTTCTCTTGTCTTATGACAAATTGACCTTTCTTCAAAGCACAGGACTTACTCACTTCCTCTAGTCAACTTTGTGCTGTGCTGTACTTAGTTGTGTCTGACTCTTTGAGACCCCATGGACTGTAGCCCATCAGAGGTCCCAAGGACCTCTGCCCTTGGGAATTCTCCTGGAAGAATACTGGAGTGGGTAGCCATGCCCTCCTCCAGGGTATCTTCCCAACCCAGGCATCAAGCCAGGTTTCCAGCATTGCAGGTGGATTCTATACCATCTAAGCCACCAGGGAAGCCCAGTCCCACCCTAATCCATGTCTATGCAACATTTTACCATATATTTGAATAGTATTTGATATATTTTCTTAGTTGATATGCTTGTTTCTATTGATAGGATACAAGTTCCTTAAAGTTAGGGGTGTGTATAAATAATCATCCATACATATTCTTCACACATGGTTACTCTATGTTTATTGAAAGTATTTATGTATGCTGTATTTTCCGCAAGAGAGTAGAGAACAGATTTCCGATCTCCTGACTGATATTGGAATCCAGTTCTCTTTATTGAACTGCAGATTCCTTAAATCTCCAGCTTTTTTTCACAATGCTTTCTCACCCACCCCAGCTGGAGCGGTCATGCTCTAGTGACTCCAGATGGTTGGAGTGGGCATTGGGCAGCTGGATGGGGAACGTGCCTTCCATCTGATTGCACTCACCATGGGTGGGCAGGTGCCCTCTGTCAGGAAGGCTGCAACAAGAAGCCAAATGGGTAAAGGTAGCAAACAGAAATTGCCATGCCAATTCCAAGGTGGACCTGAGCTAAGAAGACTTGATATTGTTGACCTGAAAGTAACTGGTCCTCCCATTATACAGGTCATTTTCATTATCATCACCTAAGGGTTTGGCTTCTTCCTCAGATACATTTCCTTTCAATTCCATAACCAGATTGAGAAATAAGTCATCAAGAACTACAATGCCTTATTGAGTCAGGAGTCTGGAGTGCTACCAAATTCTCCTTAGGTGGTAGGCATTTATAATGCTACAGACTATGTCCAGATGGGCAATTACAGGTAAACAAAGGAGGTAGAAAAGCCAGCTTTGTCCAAATCAAGAGAATTCTCAGAAGCGCTGATCAAGCTTTTTCAAATCTGGAGCTTTCCCTGATGTGTCTGACCATTCTCACCACTTCCAAGCCACTGATATTGCTCTTTGGATATTGTAATATCCTCTCAACTGATTTCTTGGTTTCTGTGTTTATATCTGTTTGTATTTTCCTCATGGTAAAGTGATTTTTTTTTTTTTCTTAAACTGAAGTCAGTTTAGATCACTCCAAAGTACAAAACTCTCCAATGGCTTCCCATTTCCTTCTGAGTAGATTTCAAAGGCCTTGCAATGACCCATAAGACCCCAAGTAGGTTAGCTCCCATTATCAAAACCTCATTTTCTATTTTTCTCTCCCTCCCTTGCTTTGCTTCAATCACACTAGTGTTCCTATCCAAACATTTCAGTCTTTGCACTGCTGTTCAGTTTTGCCAACATTATTCTTTCTCTAGCTCTATCTTAGAGAACCATATAATGAACATTTACCTTTTTCAAGCTTCACCTGACCACCCTTTATAAAATCAAAGTGCTCCTCTACAGGATGCTGCTAATCACTCTTCCTGCACTATTTTTGTCTGTAGTATTTTTTACTTGTTGGCATATACATTTACTGATTTATTATTTTATTGTCTATATTTTTCCTGTAGAAGCCATGCTCCAGGAAAGCAGAATTATTTGTGCTTTTCCATGCCTACATCTCCAGTGCCCAGAGGAATGTCTGGCACAAGTAAGCAGTATCTTTTAAATACACATAAGACACTGAACAGATTAATTTTATTATCTACTGTACATGCAGTCCTTTTTTCAATAGGAAAAGAATTATCCATAACCCTTATAAGCCTTTTATTCTTCATCAGTAGCCATATTCTGTACCACATAACTCTGCTTTACCTCCTATAATTCTTTAATAGTTGGTTAGACCACAGGTAGGCACGTGACTCAAGGGAAAATCATTTATAGACTGCTCAATGGTCTGGATGGAAAACTCTAACCTAACAAGGATAACAGTGATTAGCTGGGTCTAAAGGAGTCTTTCTCTTAGGAATCTGAGGTAGGAAATAAGAGAAGAATTTCTCAGATGGAGGAGAGAGGGACTACAAAGAGGGGGAAAAAGTGACTTCCATAGACATTAATGTCTTATAATTGAGGGCAAAGAATACTTGCTATTGAAGGAGTAATTCAACTGTGAGGATTTTCTAGAGTTCTTTGATACTCCTGTCTTTCCTCCTATTGTATGTAACCTAACAATAAATCCTTCAAAACTGAAAAAAAAATGTAAAGTTTCTATTCCTTGCCTAAATCAAACAATCTAAGATTACCTGGCTGCAGAGGAAGACTGATTGTCAAAGTACTGCTCTATCCTATGTAGAAAGATCTTCCAGATTTGTTTCTTAATAATATGAAGAAATATTGAGTACTTACTATACATCAAGAACAGTGCTAATCACTTCATATCCTAGCTAATAACACTAGAGGCATGTGTGTATAAGAATTCTGGAATCCATAAGATGTTACACAAACATCCAAGTCACTGTTTCCTTATAACTGGACTACCAAAATGGCTTTTTAATTGATTTCAATGAATCCTTGTTTACATTCTTGTCCCTGTATACACTGTAGAGGAGACACATAGAAAGGCACATTAGTGAGAGTTGCTTTGGAAAAAAGAATAGTCAAGTTATACTAATCTTCTGCTCAAAACCACTCAGGGGGTTCTCATCACATTTTTTTTTTTTTTTCTCCTCTTTTTTTTTTTTTTTTTTTCTCATCACATTTAGAACTAAATTTAGGCTCCTTAGGTAGCCACACGGTCCCTGGTTCTCTAGCTCCTGCCTTCCTTTCTGCCTCATATGCTCCCAGTCTTTCCTTCTTCTGATATTCAGTCACCCCACTTCCAGGAGCTCCTTAATTTTGCCTCAGTCCTCTTGTCTAGCAGCCTTCTCATTAATCATGTATTATGAATAGATCAAATGCCACCTTCTTAGAGAAGATTCTTCAGTCACTCTCTAGATTTACACTGTCTGAAACAGTAGTCATACTGTGGTATTGAGCACTTGAAACATGGCTACTCTGAACTGAAGTGGATTGCAAATATAAGTGTAAAAAAACTCTGAATTTCAAAGACTTAGTATGAAAAGATAATACAATATATCTCATTAATATCACATGTTGAAGTGATGATATTTGGCACATATTGGGTTAAATAAAATAATATTGAAAATTATTTCATTTGTTAAACTTTTAATTGGAGGTACTCTAAAATACCTTAAAATGTATATGGGGCTTGTATTATGTATTTCTATTAGACATAATAGACTGACCTATACCATTACTCCTGTTCATTTTCCTCTTAGTACCTATGCCTTCCTCAAATTATTTTACTTGTATGTTTGTTTTCTGACTCCATCACAAAAAACAAAGTTCCAGGTGGGCTGCAACTTTGCTATGTTCACTGAAATAGTGACTGGCAGATAGTGAATACCAAATAAGTTTTGTGGGTGGTTGGTGAATACAATAATGGGGACTTTTTTCATCAACTCTACTCTCCTTTCAATGGATTCTGTTCAGTTGGGCCTAGGTATCTTCTGACTAATAATAATTCTTTTTTATTATGACATTACTATTTATGTAGATCAGGAATCAGCAAACTTTTTCTGTAAAGGACCAAATAATGAATAGTTTAGATTTGCAAGACAGACTGTCACGGTCACAACTATTCAGATCTGCAGCTATGGAGTGAGTGCAGTCAGAGATAATACATAAGCAAATAAGTATGGATGTCTTCCCAGGAAAACTTTACAAAAACAGATAATGGGCTGGATTTAGCCCATGGGCAGTCATTTTCTGGCCTCTAATGTGGGCAGTCCAAAGGTAACATTTTGACAACAAAGACTTTTGAATAAATGCATGCATGCTAAGTCGCCTCAGGCGTGTCTGACTCTTTTCAACCCTATGGATTATAGCCTGCCAGGCTCCTCTGTCATTGGGTTTCTCCAGGCAGGAATACTGGGTTGGGTTGTCGCTCTTCTCCATTTGAATATATACATACATATATATGGGCTTCCCTGGTGGCTCAGATGGTAAAGAATCCACCTGCAATACAGGAGACTCAGGTTCAGTCCCTGAGTTGGGAAGTTCTCTTGGAGAAAGAAATGGCTGCCCACTTGTCTTCTTGCCTGGAGAATTCTATGAACAGAGGAGCCTGGAGGGCTATAGTTCATGGAGTTGCAAGGAGTCAGACACTACTGAACAATTAACATACATAAATACACCTATATGTATGTATGTATATATTTATGTTTATTTATCTAAAGTGAGCTTGCAATACACAGTGCCATGAAAAGTACAGAATGAGCACTATATATCACCAATTTTCACTTATATATTAGCTGTAGAAATCATATCTGCAAGTACTTATATAAAATTCTTAATAAATGTGTAGATAGTCAGGTCATATCCCAAAAACCAAACATTAAGAGTAATGCCTCTTTCTATACTGATATACTGAAAATATTGAGTTGCCTATGGAAAAGCTATTGGAATTGGACACTTGACTAGGAAAGAAAGCTATCCATCTGACTTAGAGATGGATATAGAGTACTATAGAGAAGAAGATACTTTATCCTCCTAGGCAATAGTAGAAAAGTGAAAGTGAAAGTCGCTCAGTTGTGTCCGACTCTTTGTGACCCCATGGACTATATAGTCCATGGAATTCTCCAGGCCAGAATACTGGAGTGGGTAGTCTTTCCCTTCTCCAGGGGATCTTCCCAACCCAGGGATTGAACCCAAGTCTCCCACATTGCAGGTGGATTCTTTACCAGCTGAGCCACAAGGGAAGCCCAGGCAATAGTAGAAGAAGACTGCCTAGAATTCTACTGAAATCCTTTGAAGAGACTGCATCTTTGTGCAGACTGATGATGCAAATAAAAATTATCTAAGAGGTTTAGTATAAAATAATAAGTCTTCAAGATAAATTATTTTTTAAACTATCTAAATCTGAACTTTTATACTTCCCATTAGGTCAATTTAATATTTCCTCACAAAACATGCAATTGGGAAGTTAAGAGTTATGCCATTTGAATTTGACTGACTCAATGGACTGGGTTCAGCCAGTAACAAGATTGTGATTTCAATATTTTAAACTTAGATGTCAGAAAATCATGATGTGTCTTCAGTTTCTCCAACATGTAAAATTACCCTAAATTTTCTAATAGGTCCGAGTATGAGTGCTTTCCAGAGAGAATTATATATTCTCCAAAGAATAAGTAAGATTCAACTATTTTAGAGCCAATGGTCCATTTCATAATCTTACTGAATTTATCACCTAATTAAGGAATATTGTCAGCCATTCCTCAGGTAAGAGCTTGCTTGACCTGATGGTTTCAGTTTTCTAGACACACTCTTTCCCTTAGTTAGGAGGCTGGGAGGGAAAAGAGAGATGAGCTGCAGCTTAAAGCCAACATTTCTGTTAGCAAAATTCACTTTCCATATTTATTAATGTGCAAGGCCTATCTCCTTCTCCCTTCCTCTCTAAGTTGTTCCCTTTTATTATCTTTCTCACTGCTGATGCAGCATCACTCCTGCGGTTTTTCCAGGAAAGAAAGGTGATTACCAGCTGAATGACAATTGGGTTAAACAAGTCCATACTGGAGAGCCAGCTGCTGAAATTTGACATTATAACTACCGCTTACTGTGGCATTTCTGGAGAGGAACTCACATGGAATCATTGAAGTCATATCTTTAGTGCATGTCTCTGCAAAAAGGACAAGGGGATGAAAAGTGGGGAAGAGGGAGAGATGAATGAATAATTATTTGTGTGGTGCTTTACAGTTTTCACTGTAATGAATATACATACATGATTTGGAAAAAATATTGTGAGAGGGCGCCCCCATTCATTTATGTGTCACTTCCATACATAATCATCCAGTTACACAGAAATTCTCTGTTGGAATGACCAAAATGGGAGATTAAGCTGGAAACTCAATGGACAAAAAATAGAGAATAATAATTATGATTTAAGGCAAGTGACATGCACTAAAACCACTCTGTGGACAGCTAGGACCAGGACCAAGGACTTCACTTCTAATACTGTCCCAGAAATTTATTTCTCTAGAATTTAGGATTCAATTCTAGGAGATAGAGAATATTAGGCAGATTTGTGCTTAGCTAGATAAGCAGGGGATATATAACAATCAGCTCTGAGAGGAAAAACCTTTATTCAATGATTCTGCTTGCATAAAAGGACCTAATTCTCTGTATGACATGAATCCAAACTATAGAGTCCCTATTTTAAAAAAATAAAAAAATAAATAAAACATCAAACTTGAAATTGTGAACCACAGAAATTTAAGACAGCTCTGTTTCTTTCTTTCTGATACCTAATCACCGTTTTGGACTTTGGCAGAGAAGGGAAAAAAAGAAAAGTGGACAAATCAGAAAGAGGAAGAAGAGGAAAACAGGAAAGTGGGGAATTTCCAGTTGTTCAGATCTACTCAGAGTCTGGAGAGCAGAATTACACCTCAAAAGATAACATAGATTTCTTTTTCTCATTCTTGATCTTTTAGTTCAAATATTTACTTTCGACATTTTTCTTTTTGTGTTCCTTGCTTCCATGCCCCTGCTCTCTTCACCTATTGCTTTTCCTTCTCCATTTTTATCTTTTCCTGTGGTCTCAGACCTGCCAAGGACCACACAAGTACTTTAACTCCCTTCCCAAACTGCCTATTCCACCCTGCCCCAATTCACCCCACCCCACCTCTGCCATAGAGTCAAGTACTACAGATGTGCGAGTCGATCCTGAGGTTTTATTGATTTCCACACTCATTCCTAATTTGTAAATCACAGGTTTTCCTGGGTGAGGCTTCTAAGCACTCTGATCATTCTGCTCTTTTAGGAGCTTTGTTTTAGGAGCATAGGGTGAGAGATGGAGGGGCCCTGAGAGAGATTTCAGCAGCCACCTTTTAAAATAAAGGAAGTGGAAAAGAAAAATCTCTCTATTTCTCCCACTTTTCCTATAACTTACGTAAAGTCCTTGTCCAAGAAAATAATCAGGCCCTTACAAGAAGTCATTTCAAACCTTCTATGGGTCTTTGTGTAACAAGGTGAACAGCCATTAAGAAGTACACGGTTGGCAGAGTCTTATTCCTCACTCTGGCAGACCCAGCATGTAGTGGGAGGGGTTTGAATGAATGAAATTTAATGTGACTTTATTTGGGAATGGAAAAATACCAGTGTGGTGTGGAAACATGGTTTGCAAATTGTAGGTAGATTGGGAAAATATTTCTCTTCTACTTTGAGTGTTAGATGAGTGCTTCAGAAGCTAAGCATTTCTAAAAACTACCTAAGGGATATTGGGTATACCTATAGAATAATAATTTTATAAAGTGTTTTTAAAAATGATTCAAGAAAATATTTAAAATTAATGCGTTTAGGGGAGAATGAATACATGTATATGTATGGTTGAGTCCCTTCTCTGTTCACCTGAAACTATCAAAACACTGTCAATTGTCTATGCCCCAGTACAAAATAAAACATTTTTTAAAATGACTAAAATAATAATTTTGACATAAAATCTGAATAATATATCAAATATTAATGAAAATAAGCCAATGTAATAAAAAAAACAATCATTAAATTTTATTTCATGTGGATGTGAAATAATTATTTAGCAACTAAAATATATTGAGAACATACTATATGCCAAGACTACCAGACTTCCCTGCTTTCTGGTAGCAGAAAGACTACCAGGGGCTTCCCTGGCAGCTCAGTCAGTAAAGAATCTGCCTGCAGTGTGAGAGACCCAGTTTCGATTCCTGGGTCGGGAAGATCCCCTGGAGAAGGGAATGGCAACTCACTCCAGTATTCTTGCCTGGAGAATTCCATGAACAGAGGCGCCTGGAGGGCTACAGTCCACGGGGGTCACAAAGAGTTGCATCCAACTGAGTGACTAACACACATATGAATGTGAAATATTTATTTAACAACTAAAATACATTGAGAATGTACTATATGCCAGACTCAGTTTTAAGCGCTGGAGATATTGTTGTGAAGAAAGTAGTTTCTACTTCCCAATGCTTGGTGGAGAATTTCTCAAGAGACAGAGTGAGGAGTGTGTGAGAAGGAGTACTATAAAGTGATCTGAGTCAGTTTGGTCATGTGTAATATTTAGGTCATTGTCAGTAGGTAAATGTCACTACTGAAGAAGTCTAAAGTTGTGAAGGAAGAGTTGTTTATCTTCACAACCTCACAACAACAATTTACCTAGTTATCATGAACAATATTGGAGAAGGAAATGGCAACCGACTCCAGTACTCTTGCCTGGAAAATTCCATGGACTGAGGATTCTGGTAGGCTACAGTCCATGGGGTCAGAAAGAGTCGGACATGACTGAGCGACTTCACCCATGAACAAATTATGCAAACAGTACTTGGGGGCACCTCAAAAATGACAGAATGATCTTGGTTTGTTTCCAAGGCAAGCCATTCAACATCACAGTAATCCAAGTCTATACCCCTTCCACTGACTCCAAAGAAGCTGAAGCTGATCAGTTCTATAAAGACCTAGAAAACCTCCTAGAACTAACACCTATTTTTTTTTTTTCTACTCATTATTCCAGATTGGAATGCAAAAGTAGGAAGTCAAGATATACCTGAAGAAACAGGCAAATTTGGCCTTGGAGAACAAGATGAAGCAGGGCAAAGGCTAACCAAATTCTGCCAAGAGAATGCACTAGTCACAACAAATATCCTTTTTCAACAACACAAGAGACTCCTTTACACATGGACATCACCAGATGGTCAACAGCAAAATCAAATTGATTACATTCTTTGTAGCTGAAGATGGAGAAACTGTATACAGTCAGCAGAAAGAAGACCTGAGGCTGACTGTGACATAGAGTATTAGCCTCTCATAGCAAAATTCAGACTTAAACAAAGAAAACCATGAAAAACACTAGGCCAGCAAGGTAGGACTTAAATCAAATCCCATATGAATTCACAGTAGAGGTAACAAATAGATTCAAGGGACTAAATCTAATTAACAGTGTGCCTGAAGAATTATGAACAGAAGTCCATAATATTGTACAGGAAGTGGCAAACAAAACTACCTCAAAGGGGGGGAGGGGGGAAGCAAGAAGACAAAGTGGTTACCTGAGGAGGCTTTGCAAATAGTGGAAGAATGAAGAGAAGTGAAAAGCAAGGGAGAGAGAGAAAAGTCCAGCCAATTAAACATAGCATTCCAGAGACCAGCTAGGAGAGACAAGAAGGTCTACTTAAATGAACAGTGCTTAATAATAGAAGAAAACAACAAAAGGTTAAGATCTCTTTAGGAAAATTGGAAACATCAGAGGAGCATTCCACCCAAAGAAGGCACAACAAAGGATAAAAGTGGTAGAAACCTAGTAGATGCTGAAGAGATCATGAAGAGATGGAAAGAATACATGGACCAATTGTATAAAAAAGATCTTAATGAACTGGATTATTAAAATGATGTGGTTAGTCACCCAGAGTCAGACATTCTGGAGTGCAAAGTCAAGTGGGCCTTAAGAATCACTGCTGTTAATAAAGCTAGTGGATGTGATAAAATTCCAGCAGAACAATTCAAATCCCTAAAGGATGATGCCATCAAGGTTTTGCATTCATTATGTCAGCAAATCTGGAAGACCCAGCAGTGGCCACAGGACTGGAAAAGGAAAATCTTAATTCCAATTCCCAAGAAGAGTGGTACCAAAGAGTGTGCTAACCATTGGATAATTATACTCATCTCCCATGCTAGTAAGGTTATGTTTAAAATCTTGCATGCTAGGCTACAGCATTATCCAAATCAGGAACTTCCAGATGTCCAAGATGGGTTTAGAAAAGGAGGAGGAACTAGAGATCAAATTGCCAACATTCTCTGGGTTATAGAGAAAGCAAGGGAACTTCAGAAAAATACCTATCTCTGTTTTATCGACTATGCTAAAGCCTTTGAGTCTGGATCATGACAAACTGTGGAAAGCATTTAGAGGGATGGGAATACCAGACCATCTTACCTGTCTCCTGAGAAACCTGTATTCAGGTCAAGAAGAAAGAGTTAGGATCCTGTATAGAACAACTGATTGGTTCAAGATTGAGAAAGAAGTATGATAGGGCTGCCTGCTGCCACCCTGTTTGTTTAACCTATGTGCTGAGCACATCATTTGAAATGCTGGGATGGATGAGTTATAAGCTGGAATCAAGATAGGTGGGAGAAGCATCAACAACCTCAGATATGCAGATGATACCACTCTAATGGCATAAAGTGAAGAGGAACTAAAGATCCTCTTGATGAGGGTGAAGGAGGAGAGAGAAAGAACCAACTTAAGACTAAATATTAAAAAAGCTAAGCTCAAGGCATCCAGATCCATTACTGCGTGGCATATAGAAGGGGAAAAAGTGGGAATAGTGACCAGCTTCCTCTTCTTGGGCTCCAAAATCACTGTGGACAATGACTGCAGCCATGAAATCAGAAGGCAATTGCTTCTTAGCAGGAAAGTGATGACAAAGCTAGACAGGCCTACTGTGTTGAAAAGTGGAGACATTGCTCTGCCAGTAGAGGTTCATAGAGTCAAGGCTATGGTCTTCCCAGTGGTTATGAACAGCTGTGAGAGCTGGCCTGTAAAGAAAGCAGGACACCAAAGAATTGATGCCTTCAAACTGTGGTGCTGGAGAAGACCCCTGAAAGTTCCTTGGACAGCAAGGAGATCAAACTAGTCATTCTTAAGGGAGATTAACCCTGAATATTCACTGGAAGGACTGATGCTGAAGCTCCAGTATTTTGGTCATCTGATGTGAACAGACAACAAATTGGAAATGTCTCCGATGCTGGGGAAGATTGAGGGCAGAAGTAGAAGAGGGTGTCAGAGGATGGGATGGCTGGATGGCATCACTGATGCCACGAACATGAACTTGGGCAAACTCCAGGAGATGGGAAGCAATAGGGAGGGCAGGCATTCTAAAATCCATGGGGTCACAAAGAGCTGGACATGAGTGGGTAACTGAACAACAACAACAACAAAAGTCTAAAGTTGTGAAGGAAGAGTTGTATTTTCACAACGTCACAACATGATATCTGCTTATCATGAACAAAAGTATCTGACCAAATTCTGTAGTGCACCTATTTCATTGGCCAAATACTCTTGACCTGAGGCACAAAATATTTCCTAGACCCACCCAGACAGATTCAATAAAGTACAATTCTTATATGCTAAGAAAAATTAACTCTAGATAGAAGAGCAATTTTTCCAGGGCAGAAGGCAGGGTTCTATGCACTGTAGTAGAATCTTGCAATCAAAAATACTAAGTTACTGTCGAGCAAATTGAATCAGCTCTACAGATACATATACAGCCACTTTCCTGGATTTCCTTCCCATTTACATCACCACGGAGTGGAGTTCCCTGAGCTATACAGTAAATTCTCATTAGTTACTATATGTATCATTTTATCTATAGTGTGTATATGTAAATGCTAATTTCCCAATTCATCCCACTCCCCCCACTGTGGTATCCGTAGATTTGTTCCTTGCATCTGTGTCTCTATTTCTGATTTACAAATGAGTTCATGAACATTGTAAAGCAACTATCAGTTCAGTTCAGTCAGTCACTCGTGTCCGACTCTTTGCAACCCCATGGACTGCAGCATGTCAGGCTTCCCTGTCCATCACCAACTCCCCAAGCTTGCTCAAACTCATGTCCATCGACTTAGTGAGGCCATCCAATCATCGTATTCTCTGTCTTCCCCTTCTCCTTCTGCCTTCAATCTTTCCCAGCAGCAGGATCTTTTCCAATGAGTCAGTTCTTTGCATCAGGGGGCCAAAGTATTGGAGTTTCAGCTTTAGCATCAGTCCTTCCAATGAATATTCAGGACTGATTTCCTTTAGGATGGACTGGTTTGATCTTTTTGGGGTCCAAGGGACTCTCGAGAGTCTTCTCCAACACCACAGGTCAAAAGCATCAATTCTCTGGTTCTCAGCTTTCTTTATAGTTCAACTCTCACGTTCATACATGACTACTGGAAAAACCATAGATTTGACTAGATGGATTTTTGTTGGCAAAGTAATGTCTCTGCTTTTTGTTGTCTAGGTTGCTCATAGCTTTTCTTTCAAAGAGAGCAAGGGTCTTTTAATTTCATGGCTGCAGTTACCATCCACAGTGATTTTGGAGCCCCCCAAAATAAAGTCTGACACTTTTTCCATTGTTTCCCCATCTATTTGTCATGAGTGATGGGCCCAGATGCCATACTCCAGAAAAAAAAAAAAAAAGAAGAAGAAGAAGAAAAAGAAGAAAGAAAGAAAAATAAACCCTAAATTACTGGCAGGATAGGGACTTCATGGATATCCAACCTCAGGGGGCCCATTCCTAGGTGCTGCAGAACATTGGTCTTCAAGGGTAAAGAGAGCCTCTAAGCTGTTAAACAATGTTTGTATGTTAGATGCTTTAATTTCACAAAGGACAGCCAACTTCTAACATCATGATGCAAATGAATAGGTTTCTAGTTTCACACACACACACGCAAAATAAAAACAACTCACTTGACATCCAGTATGTCAATCAGCAAACGTTGGTTGCCAACAAGATGGGGTTAACAGAAGGACTTTCAGTGACCAGATCTGGAACAAAGTTTTGACTGATAAAATTCTGGTTGATTTGGCCATGATTGGGAATTCTTGATATTATGTTAACTAACCACCCCCAATATTCAAGTTTAACATAACTGGAATATTTTTATTATTCCACTAATTATGCTTAGCATTCTAACGTAAATTAAAGATCTCAAAAAATGTAGTTGGAGAGGCCACAAAGAATAGTTCAGTGTTTTGGCCTGAGCAATGGAATAGAGTTGCACATTAGGGAGAAGGTACAGTTCATGGCAGATTTAGGTTTGGGGCAAGAATCAGAAATTTGCATGAAGTGGCTTAGGAATATCAAGTGGAGATGTTGAGTAGAAAGAAATTTAAATATATGATTCTAGAACTCATAGGAGAAATAAGTAGAGGCATGACTTTGGGGATCATCAAGTGCTTCGTGGTAATTAGTGTCATAAAGCTGATGCAATCACTTAAAGAATGACATGGCTAGAAAAAAGAAGAGGTTCTGGGCACCAAGCCCTGAGGCCACTGTGGTCAGGATGATAATGAAGTTGATGGTGTTGTGACAAAATCTAACATACATAGTGCTCTCGTACCAGGCACTAAGCACTTTAAATACCTTAGTTCATTTAATCCTCAAAACAACCTCATGAGTCAGATATTATTGTTCATCCTGCTTTTCAGATGAAGACAGTCAGAAGGGTTAAGTAACTTGCACAAGGTCACACACAGTTAATAAGACAAGGAGAAACCAATAAAGTAGACGGAGGAGAAGCAGCCAATGGAAAAGGAGGACAGCCAAGACAGAGTGATATCATGAGGCCAAGTGAAGAGAGTGATTCATAGAAGCAGGACAAATCTCGTGTCAAACGCTTTTAGGTCAAGTTAAAATAATTTAGAGGCATAGCTATTGGTGACCTTCCTAAGATCAGTTTTATTGGAAGGGAGTGATAAAAGCCTAATTGGAGTTGATTCAAGAAAAACTGGGAAGAACAAAATTGAGATAGAAAGTATGGAAAATCACTTTTAAGAAGCTTCTGCAGAGAGGGGTAAAAAAAAAAAAAGTAAAGCAGTACATAAGGAAGGGGCATGTTTGCATATTGTCAAGCTTGCCTAGATGGGTGGGGAATTTAGATAGCACTGGAAAGAAGGTAGAAAATTGAAGAGTGGTATCATTTTAGAAGTAGATGGGTTGAAATAGATGTTATAATATGATTTCAATAAAAGAGCTCACTATCTTATGCCCTTATATTAATAATATGTAAAAACTAATTAATATCTTAGACCTTGTGCACAGCTGTTCTCTGTTCTTCTCCTATGGATGTCTTGAATTATTAACATAAAGCTTACAAGGCAAAATAGCTAGGAAAAAATCTCCCCCAAAATATAATTGTGAAATTTAAAGAAATGTGTGTGTTTCTCCTTAACTTTAACACTAGCCAGACTTACTGTGTCATGCACATCAATTTTGAAACTTTTATAAACAAGCAAATGTGTATAATTTTAAAATAATTGGGAGTAATAAAAGTCTATATGTGTAATAATGACTTATTGATAATTTTTATGAGGCCTTTAAAAATATTTAACCTAGAAAAGTTAAGTTATTTAAACAAACAAACAAAAAAAGAAGCAGATGAGTTGAAGTGCAGGTAATAAATGAAGATAAGGGTGGAAAATGTTTATTCATTTAATGGTTAGGGAAGCAAGCATAATATAAGTATACAGGCAGATGGTTTGGTGCACTGGTAGAAGTTCTCAGTTGGTCGGTTCTATTTTCTCAGTGGTCCAAGAAGAAATGCCATCAGTTGAGAATGAGGGGGAGAGATATTGTGGTTGTTTGAGATGTGTGAGGGAGGTATGAAATATTTATTTAGAACACTGAACAGCGAACTGACAAGACAAATGTAGGACAGCTGGATAACCCTAACAGTCTGCTTGAGGTTAGTGGTCATGAATTAAAGGAAAATTATTATTTGAAATTGTAGGAAGTGCTACAATTGAAGCTTTGCCATGAAACCAAGATAAAATACATGCAGAAAACTGAAGTGTGAGGCCAGGACAAAATGCAAATTTTCAAAGTAAGTGACCATAACGTATGAGTGTTTTTGGTGGGACACATGTGACCTGCAGTAAGAAAAAAATCACCAACTTGGAGAAATTTTACATCCTGCTCCTCAGGACCACCTGGAAATGGCAGTGAAATTTCAACAGAGAGATTCTAGGTATGGAGTGAACCAGGGGATGAGGAGAGAAGGACTACGTTAAGGGGAGTTCTATCCCAGTTACAAAAGCTGCAACCACAAGTCACATCCAGGGAAGTCGTCTTTATAAAACAGATCCAAGAGACAGTCCTCCCTCTATCCTCTTTCCATGAAGAGCCCTGAGACTGGAAGGCAACTTCATTGCCCAAGTTGAACTGGGTCTTTTCCTTTAGTTTTCTTTCCCTCAGGGATGGCTGAAGCAAGTATCAAGTAGAAGCAGGAGAGGCAATGTTAACCAAGGAAAGAGAAGAGAAGGACCAGCTAACTTCTCTAGCTCAGTAAGCAGACTGTATGCAGGAAGGCTTTTGGTGGAGAGAAGATTTGTCATGAAACAAATTTTAGACTTTAGTGACTTATTCATGAACTGAGACAGTGTTTATGAGGTACAGTAACCAAGGGTTCTCTGTTAGTAAACAGAAAACATAAGAGTCATGGAACTAAACCATCCTACCCCACCTCCATCACACACACACTTTTTTTTTTTTTAACCCAAGTTCATGGAGGGAATATTTTCTCTATACAATAAATATTAAAGTCATAGTGAAAAGTCAAAACAAGTCTATGCCTATTCAATATGTTAATTATGCAATTTTTTACATCTTTTATTTTCTTACTCTTCTATTAATGTAAAAAGTGTTAATTTACACATATAAGATTACTGTGAAAAGTAAACATATATTGGTGGTTCTGTCAGTGAGTTCTGGATGTTCAAATCAAACGAACACTCAGAAATTGATACATTTTTTTAAATAATACTTGACAGATACTATAGTGAAGGTGAAGGACCCATAGCATTAAACGTGTGCTAAGGTGAAGAACCCATCACACGAAAAAGCAGGGAGGTTTAATGTTTCAGTCTTCAGTTTTGTTGAACTCTGGAAATTACGCCTTCCCATAATTACTGAAGTATTCTGATGTTTCAAAATATTATATATAATGGTAAATTGATCTGGTTTTTAAGTGATAAAAATCAAACAGTGACAAAAGTAAAAATCTGGTGGTTGAAATGTTTGCACCAAAGTTTGGATTTCTTTTTAAAAATTGTTAATATCTTAAACTCAACATTTTAAAAATTTAAATATTTTCACCCAAAGTGATAGTCACACACTTTATCACTAAGTTAGACCAATAGAACAAGGCACATGCAATCTTAGATATGGTCTATACTGACATGCTGGAGGCAAAGAAGTTCATGTCATTTGATCATAGTTACAATTCCCTATTTCCTTCAAAAGCACATTAGGATAATGAGTTGTAGCTTGGCCAACAAGCAATTCTGGAAATAAAATTGTGTGGATTGGCCTTGGGATATATATATTTTATTTGCATACCTGTTTTTCTGCTATTATTGATCACAATGCATTATTTTCAATTTATATTCTGCCTCACAAAGTAATCAAAACCATTATATTTCCTGTCTCATGGATCCTCTTTGGCTTACAAACAATGTTTCCTAATCCTTCTCCTTTACCTGGTATGTGTCAGGAGCTGTTTCAGACTCTGCACACCTCTCATTTCACCCACATACAAAGCAAACACCTGCCCCAGGTATAAATGATGGCATTTGCTCATTCACTTTGTGTCACTGATATTTTGTAATGTCCAGATGGTGTCTTTTGATTTCAAAATTGCTAGTGCTTTATTCTGAGTTATCTCTAAGGAATCGCTTTGTCACTAACATTTCACAAGTTTCACAGTAAGAACATGACCTGAACCCACACAGGGTGTGCACTGATCCAAGAGGTGCCACTTTGAATCATACCTCTGGCATTTTCTTCTTTTCCATATAAGCAAAGATTTTCTTCATTTTTTACTGAAAAATATTATTTAATTTTGTTCGGGGGAAAATAATCAAGTACTTTCCTAGAAAAAATGCTATGCTTCCTTCTGTAGTCATGTAAAAACATCAATGCCTTCATATTATTGTTTGAGAATAACATCTGCAGTCCAAAAAGATCCATTTTACATAAAT
Organism: Cervus canadensis; assembly: GCF_019320065.1. Classification (NCBI taxonomy): domain Eukaryota; kingdom Metazoa; phylum Chordata; class Mammalia; order Artiodactyla; family Cervidae; genus Cervus; species Cervus canadensis. The sequence continues at coordinate 4,788,322 of NC_057387.1, forward strand.
TCATCATCATACTTGGTATTTGCTTTTTTATACTGAAGCCCATTCAAAATAATATCACTGCACTCACAGATATACTTGTAGCAGCATATACTGAAATCCTGTTCAAGTTTGTCTAATTATGTCTTCTACTTTTCAATATTTCTAGCTTTATTAATCTTTCCTGTTTCCAAAAGACATACTTAAGGCTTTTGTCCTTTTTTTTTTTTTTTTTTTTTTGAGAATTCTGGGCACACTGCACCACAGAAGAACTGCAAATCTAACAAAAGTAAGCATTAACATGGAAATACAAAGACAATATATTGCCTGAAATGAACTATACCTTGTTAACTGAATTTCAAAGGGATTGAACTTCCCAAAGCAGGTCCTGAATGTATGTTCGGACTCTTAAAAAAATAAATGTGTTTATTTTAAGTATCTATCAAATTCTTTGAAAATATCACAAGTTTACATTTCAAATTTGTGAAATGCAAGTGAAGAAAATTGCTTCATTTTTTTTTTCCTGCATCTGTCCACCTTTAGTTCGCATTCTGAAGACCATCAATCATCAGTGGACACACTTTGTGATGCACTAGTTTAGAGCAAATACATATCTCTGAAGTTCTGTTTGTCCTTGTGAGGCTGTGTACATGTATCTGTGCACATATGCATTTGAGATATATACATAGAGGTGGATGGGTTAGTGTGTGTATAAGAAAAAGAGACCTAATATTTACAATAAAGAAATGTGTTTTAAATTAAAAAAAATAAATATATAAGTAAATTTTATTTTCTCATTAGTGAGTGTTTTAAATTAAAAAAAATAAATATATAAGTAAATTTTATTTTCTCATTAGTGAGAAAACTTCAAAGGTGACTAGATTTGAAGTGCTATCTCCCACTCTGGAATGAGTTATGAAACTTAATGCAAGCAGGTCAAACTGGGCCATCTTGCCTGAACCACTAAGACATTATTTTAGGTTCAATAAAACAGGCTTAGAAAGCCATCAGGAAATCCTATAGTCTGTGCTTTACATGTGTAGGTGTACACTAACATATTTATAGAAGAAAATTATTCCTCCCTTCTTCCACTTTCATCTTTGTCCAGCAAATGCTGTCTCTCAGATTATTGTAAGAGCCTGCAAATTAGACTCTCTGCCTCTCTACAATATATTCTCAAAACAAAAGTCAGAGTTGCCCCATTAGAAAATAAATCAAATCACATTGCTTCTGCTTTTAAAACCTCAGCCTGTATAGGGTTTATATATACATATATATATATATTATATATGACATATTTATTGTTAATATATATCATATATGTGCATATGGATATGCTTATCATATGCAATGATATACATTATATACACACACATAATATATGTAAATACGCAAAAGCTGCTCTTCTACTTCATCTCATCTCATTATGAACAGTTTTTCTGTTTACTCACTGTGTTCTAGCCACATGAGGCTCCTAGAACATCCTGGGACTTCTATCTCAACACCTTTGCAATTTCGTCCATTTAATCTAGAATGTTCGTCTGTCTACTTTTATGTGCTTTGCTTCGTCATTTCCTTCAGGTATTAACTGAAAAGTCTCCCTCACTGTATAATCTTTCTTAAGTATCCTGTTAAAATTTTTATGTTCCCCTCTACCTCTGTATTCACTAGCTTTCTTGCTTGCTTTGTTTTACCCCATACAATTTACTTTCATCAAATGCTACACATTTAAGTTATTTCTTTTTTGCCCATCTACCTTATTACAAGCTTCATGAGGCTTGGATTTTTATCTGTCTTTTTCACTGATGTATCACCAAGATATGGATTTTTATTTGGCAAATAGTAAGCACTTAATATTTTTTGAATGAATAATGATGGAGGCAGGAGGAAGGATCTTGGAATGAGCCAGCTTAAATGAGTAGGAAGTAGACCACTCAGAAAGGCTGGAGATACATGGTGAAAATTAGAAGACAAAAAGAAAGTGCTTTTTTTCAAAGTGAATTCCAGACCAGATGGCAAGTTTCATAACTGAACTATACACATGAAGCATTTAACCTTGGGTACTTTCTCTTTGAACTATAAATATACGACTTGCCAGTTTCACTGTCTTGTTTCACATGATGTAATTCCCTTTAGTTTTACACAAATAGTAAAATCAATAAACCCAAACTCTTGAGTGGTAGTTATTTGAAGGAAAACTCCCTGCCCACCTCCACAAAGCTCCACATAGAAGGAGCAGACCTGTGTCAGGGGAGAGTGTATGCCGGTATCTCCAGGCCACGAGTATTTAAGTGAATAGTGCCGACAGAAATGCTTTGGAGTAGTGGTCAACATCATAGCCTGGTAGCAGACAAAAGATGTGCATATGTGCGTGTGTTTTAAGTCACTTTAGCTGTGTCTGACTCTTTGCAACCATATGGACTGTACCCTGCCCATGCGATTCTTCAGGCAAGAATACTGGAGTGGTTTCCATGCCCTCCTCCAGAGAATCTTCCAGACCCAGGGATCCCACCCACATCTCTTGTCTCTTGCATTGGCAGGTGGGTTCTTTACCTCTAGCATCACCTGGGAACCCCCAAGTGAAAGTGTTAGTCACTTAGTCCTGTCCAACTCGTTGCAACTATTTCCTTCTCCAGGGGATCTTCCTTACCCAGGGATTGAACCAGGGTCTCCTGCATTGCAGGTGGATTCTTTACAGTCTGAGCCACAAGGGAAGCCCAAGACAAGATGATCCTCCCTCATTCCTAAATAGACTAGTTGAAGGTGATCCTTGTGGGAAAGAGGAAAACTGATTCTTGGGATACAGGTAGGTGCAGAAACAGATCTTCAAAAAATAAAATGATTTGTTTTCTTAGTCTTTTAATTCTTGATATTGATTTCTTTTCATTCTTGATTCTTGGTGCTCATTCTACAATTCCAGGCCACTCTTTGTAATCAGCTCATATTTAACACAAACATTTATGGACCTCAATTCCCCAATCTACAATATAGGCACAAAAATTCTTAGCTTTAACCTATCTCAATTTATATGTCTTCCAATACTCTTGACTCCCTGGATTTTACATGATTCTCAGAGCTTACTGAATCTAAATTTTAGTAATTGTTAATAGTGGCTCTTCTTTCATCTGCTTGAAATTTACTAGGAATTCTAGTAAAAGACAGTTAAGAAAGAAGAAGTTCTATAAAAGAAATGTTGTGATCTCTGCAGACTATTCTTTTTATTCTCTACACACAATTCCACAGCCAAGAAGAAAATATTTCCCCAAAGAAAGCCAGACTGATATGGGTATTTTATCCTCCTCCCTAATGTCTATATTTTCTAAGCCCATTTCATGTTTTAAGAAATGAGAAAAGGAAAAAAAAAGTTTATGTTGGTTTGAAATAATGTGTGGGATTTTATCATTTAGAAATGAAAACATCTTTAGTTCTTTCAAGGACTCTTTGCCTAACCTTTGTTCAATCCTAACTAGAAGAGCCCAGAGTCTGGACATTGCTAGCTTTGGAAATATTGTCTTGCTGGGTGAAGTCACACGATATTGCAAATGTTCCATCGGCGTGTTGTTTCTTTCCCTACAATAATTGCCTTTCTTTTAGATTTCAGTGTTTCCCTTTTGTGTTTACGATAACAGAGGGATGCTTTATTGCATTTCACCAGGCCGGTTGCCATGGTGATCAGCAGTTGCTGTATGCTGTAAAAATAACCCTCCTTCCTTGATAGATTTCACTTGAGTGAAAATAACCCTTAAAAATAGGTTGAAATTTACATACTAACTCTTCTAGCAGGTTCAAGGGGGGAAAAAGAATGAATTACATTGTGATTTGACAAGCTATTAGGCTAGGGGCTACTGAATGAGGTTTGAACAGTGAAGTTTGCTATAAACCAATGTGAAGCCCACCAAAATTCAGTATGGAATCATCAAATTTCATTGGGTCTTTCTTCACTAGTGTTGTATGATGGCTAAAAAGGTATGTAAGGGAAAATTAAAATTTCTGTGAGCATTACAGATTGTAAGAGCTGGGGACTCAGGGATACTACAGGTTGGTCTAGACCAGAACATCAGTTCTCAAGCTGTGCCCCAAAGGACACTGTTCCAGAAAATGTAAATAATAGGCTAGTCCAGACTATGTTAATAAAATGATCTGTGGTCAAATATATCTGAGAAACATAAACATACTGTACTTAAGACATAGTATCATGTCAATGTCTCTGAGATATTTTAATGCAAAATCCCACTTATTTGTATTTAATAGACATTCCAACTTCATTTAAGCATGAATATTCTATTTATATCATTTATGAGAATTCTACTTTGGGAGGCCTTTTAGATGCTTTAAATTCCTTTATTGTATAGTTCTAAATAATTTCATGAAGATATTTTAGCAAACTAAAGGAACTTCTACTAACTAATTGTGTCATGTTTTTCCCAAGAGAAAGAAAAAAAAAAAATGAAGACAAAAATCAGGGTAAGGGGTAGTGGTAGAGTTGATATAGATAAACTGGATAATGATATAGAGGGAAATATATAGATCATGGTGTAGTCTCATAGTAATGAACAGATAATAGAGTAAAATGTGTTTCAAAACAAAATTACGATTGATTTACGCACCTACATTAGTTGTCTGAAGTGAATTTGTTGTTGCTGTTCAGTCACTGTCATCTCTTTTCAGCCCGTGTCACTCCTTCAGTTCCGTTCAGTCACTCAGTCGTGCCCAACTCTTTGCAGCCCCACAAACTGCAGCATGCAAGCTTCCCTGTCCTTCACCATCTCCCAGAGCTTGCTCAAACTCATGTCCATCAAGTCAGTATGCTATCCAACCATCTCGTCCTTTGTCGTCCCCTTCTCCTTCTGCCTTCAGTATTTCCTAGCAGCAGGGTCTTTTCTAATGAGTTGGCTCTTCTCATCAGGTGGCCAAAGTACTGGAGCTTCACCTTAAGCATCTGTTTTGCCAATGAATATTCACCGTTGATTTCCTTTAGGGTTGACTGGTTTGATCTCCTTACTGTCTAAGGGACTCTCAAGAGTTTTCTCCAAAACCACAGTTCAAAAACATAAGTTCTTCGGGGCTCAACCTTCTTTATGGTCCAACTCTCACATTCATACATGACTACTGGAAAAAACATGGCTTTGACTATATGGACCTCAGTGGGCATAGTAATGTCGCTGCTTTTTAATATGCTGTTTAGGTTTGTCACAGATTTTATTCCAAGGAGCAAGCATCTTTTAATTTCATGTCTGCAGTCACCATCTACAGTGATTCTGGAGTCCAAGAAAATAAAATCTGTCATTCTTTCCATTGTTTCCCCTTCTATTTGTCATGAAGTGATGGGACCAGATGCCATGATTATAGTTTTTTGAATGTTGAGTTTGAAGCCAACTTTTTCACTCTCCTCTTTCACCTTCATCAAGAGACTCTTTAGTTCCTCTTCACTTTCTGCTGTAAGCATGGTGTCATCTGTATGTCTAAGGTTATTGATATTTCTCCTGGCAACACTGATTCTATCTTGTGCTTCAACAAGCCTGGCATTTGGCATGATTTACTCTACATATAAGTTAAATAAGCAGGGAGACAATATATAGCCTTGACGTAGTCCTTTCCCAATTTGTAACCAGTCCATTGTCCTATGTCTGGTTCTAACTGTTGCTTCTTGACCTTCATATAGGTTTCTCAGAAGTCAGGTTAGAGGGTCTGGTATTCTCATCTCTTTAAGAATTTTCCGGTCTGTTGTGATCCATAAAGTCAAATGTTTTAACATAATCATTGAGGCAGAAGTAGATTTTTTTCTGGAATTCTCTTGCTTTTTCTATGATCTAACAGATGTTGACAATTTGATCTCTAGTTCCTCAGCTTTTTCTAAGTCAAGGTTGAATATCTGGAAGTTCTCAGTTCACATACTGTTGAAGCCGAGCTTGGAGAATTTTGAGCATTACTTTGCTAGCATGTGAAATGAGTGCAGCTGAGCAGTAGTTTGAAGAGTTTTGGCATTGCCTTTCTTTGGGATTGAAAACACCTTTTCCAGTTCTACAGCCACTGTTGAGTTTTCCAATATTCTAGCATATTGAGTGCAGCACTTTAAGAACATCATCTTTTAGGATTTGAAATAGCTCACCTAGAATTCCATCACCCTCACTAGCTTTGTTTGTAGTGATGATTCCTAAGATCCACTTGGATTCACACTCCAGGATGTCTGGTTCTAGGTGAGTGATCATGCCATTGTGGTTAACTGGGTCATTAAGATCTTTTTTGTCTGGTTCTTCTGTGTATTCTTGCCAACTCTTCTTAATATTTTCTGCTTCTATTAGGCCCATACTATTTCTATTCTTTATTGTACCCATCTTTGCATGAAATATTCCCTTGGTTTCTCTAATTTTCTTGAAGAGATCTCTAGTCTTTCTCATTCTGTTGTTTTTTTTTTTTTCCCCCCCTCTATTTCTTTGCACTGATCACTAAAAAAGGCTTTCTTATCTCTCTTTGCTATACTTTGGAACTCTGCATTCAGATGGGTATATGTTTCCTTTTCTCCTTTGCCTTTCACTTCTCTTCTTTTCTCAGCTATTTGTAAGGCATCCTCAGACAACCATTTTTCCTTGTTGTATTTGTTTTTCTCGGGGATGATTTTGATCACTGCCTCCTGTACATTATGAACCTCCTCCATCTGTTTATCAGATCTAATCCCTTGAATTGGTCACTTCCACTGTATAATCATAAGGGATTTTATTTAGGTCATACCCGAATGGCCTAGTGGTCCCTACTTTCTTTAATTTAAGTCTGAATTTTGCAATAAGGAGTTCATAATCTGAGCCATAGTCAGTCCCCAGCCTTGTTTTTGTTGACTGTATCAAGCTTCTCCATCTTTGGTTACAAAGAATATAATCAGTCTGATTTTGGTATTGACCAGCTAATGACATCCATGTGTAGAGTTGTCTTTTGTGTTGTTGGAAGAGGGTGTTTGCTCTGACTAGTGTGTTCTCTTGGCAAAAAACTCTGTTAGCCTTGACCAACATACGACCATAAATAATTCTTTAAAACATATGCCCAAAATAATTCTTGTTTTTTAAAAAAACTTTTAAAAGATTTTTATGTATACATACATTATAGCTGTATCTTCCTGTATGATATTGAACTCAGAGCTAATATGTTGTTTTTGCCTGATTATATTTCCAATCTGGGATCATACCCAGAATCATATGTCTGGGTATCATCATACCCAGATTATACCCAACAATCATATTATTATTAGATTTAACATATTTTTTCTAAGCATAAATTCAAGTCTAATGATATTTTTTTTCCTATTTACCTCCCAGAGATTTCTGGAGATGAATTGGTCACTCCTTGGGATATTAGCCAAACCCTTTAATCTAAGTAGGTTGAAGTCTTCTTGTATGGCCAGCTTGTTCTTGCTTCTCAGTTTATTGATCTGATGATATTATTTTTTTACTAGCATGTCAAAAAATGTTCCCAACTACTTATTTACCTTGACCTCTTATCCTCACTCCTGGTAGAAGTGGTCATAAACTAATGCTTTTTGTACCCCTGAAATTTTATCAGCTGTGATGAATGAAATGTTTTCATTCTATGTGTATCCAAAGATAGCAATAAATCATAATATTTTCCATATTTATTTGTGTATATGAGTTCATGCCTAGCATATATTGAATTCAGTTCTCAGTCATCAGAAGAAGAGCTTTATTTCCCTTTAACTTTGACACCCTACCTCACACCATATGCAAGAATTAATTTGAGATGGATCATATAAAACTGTAAGAGGAAAACATAAGGGAATTCCTTTGCAATCTTAAATTAGGTAAAGATTTTTTAGGACATAAAAAGCAATAGACCCACAACTTAAAAATGAACAAATTGAAATGTCAAAATTTTAAAAAAATTAACTCTGTCAGAGGATATAATTAAGAAAACGAATAAGCAAGCCACAAATTGAGAAAACTGTTTGCAATATATGTATATGAAAATGGGCGCATAACTAGAATATATTTTTTTTAAAACCTACAAATCAATAATAAGATAAGACAAACATCCTATTAAAAATTATCAAAAGGCTTGAACATATATTTCATGGCCAACATCATTATTAACCAAGATAAAACAAGTGAAAACCTTAGTGAAATACCATTCAATACACCTTCAGTTCAGTTCAGTTCAGTCACTCAGTCGTGTCCGACTCTTTGCGACCCCATGAATCGTAGCACGCCAGGCCTCCCTGTCCATCACCAACTCCTGGAGTTTACTCAAACTCATGCCCATCGAGTCGGTGATGCCATCCAGCCATCTCATCCTCTGTCATCCCCTTCTCCTCTTGCCCCCAATCCCTCCCAGCATCAGGGTCTTTTCCAATGAGTCAACGCTTCACATGGGGCGGGATACACATTAAAATGACTAAAATTAAAAAAAAAAAAAAAACTACAACCCCGAATGTTGGCAAGGATATAAGAAAATTGGACCTCTTATTTACTGTTGGTGGGAATTTTAAATCACTTCCCATTTGGAAAAATCTTTAGCAGTTTCTTGTACAGTTGAACATATATCTAGCCTATGACTCAGTATCTCTACTGCCAAGAGAAATATAAATGTATGTACACAAAAATACTTGAAAAGGAATTTTCATATGAGGTGTATTCTTTATAGTAAAAAGAACAGGAGTAACTTGTACATACATCATCTGCTGAAAGTTAAAGCATTGTGCTCTTTCTACAATTGAGCATTTGATGTTTTTGTCACTCAGCTGTGTCTGACTCTTTGTGAACCCAAGGATTCCAAGATGCCAGGCTTCCCTGTCCTTCACTATCTTCCTGTTTGCTCAAACTCATGTCCTTTGAGTTGATGATGCCATCCAGCTAGCTCATCCTCTGTCGTCCCCTTCTCCTCCTGCCCTCAATCTTTCCCAGCCTCAGGGTCTTTTCCAATGAGTTAGCTCTTTGCCTCAAGTGACCAAAGTATTGGAGCTTCAGAATCAGTCCTTCCAATTAATGTTCAAGGTTGATTTTCTTTGAATTGACTGGTTGGATCTCCTTGCTGTCCAAGGGATTCTCAAGTCTTCCCCAGCACCACAATTCAAAAACCTCAATTCTTTGGTGCTCAGCCTTCTTTATGGTCCAACTCTCACATTTGTACATAACTACTGGAAAAACCACAGCTTTGACTATATGGACCTTTATCAGTAAAGTGATGTCTCTGCTTTTTAACATGTTGGATAGATTTATTCCCTTCCAAGGAGCAAGTATCTTTTAATGTCGTGGCTGCAGTCACCATCCACCATGATTTTGGAGCCCAAGGAAATGAAGTCTGTCACTGTTTCCATTTCCTCTTTTCCGCATCTACTTGCCATGAAGTGATGGGTCTAGATGCCATGATCTTAGTTTTTTGTATGTTGAGTTTAAGCCAGCTTTTTCAGTCTCCTCTTTCACCTTCATCATGAGGCTCTTTAGTTCCTCTTTGCTTTCTGCCATAAGGGTGGTGTCATCTATATATCTGCAGTTTTTTATATGTCTACTGGCAATCTGATTCCTGCTTGAGCTTCATTCAGCCTCGCATTTCACATGATGTACTCTGCATATGTTAAATAAGCAAGGTGACAATATGTAGCCTTGACATACTCTTTTCCCAGTTTTGAACCAGTCCATTGTTCCATGTCTGGTTCTAACTGTTGTTTCTTGACATGCAATTGAGTATTACCCAGTAATAAAAAGAATTGGACTACTGATACAAGCAATAGCACAAATGAATCAGAAACACATCAGGTTGAGTGAATGAAGCCAGGCATAAAAGAATACATACCACATGGTTTAATTTATATAAAGTCATAGAATAGACAAAAGTAGTCTATCGCAAGAGCGATCAGAACAGTGACTGTCTCTAAGAGACGAGGCATTGATAGGAAAAGGAAATTTCTGGAGGGATGAAAATATTCTGCATTTTACTAGGGTGATTATATGATTATATGAACACATGCATTTATCCAAACTCATCAAACTATAAGGACTTCCTTGTAGCTCAAACAGTAAAGAATCTGCCTGTGATGCAGGAGACCAGGGTTCGATCCCTGGGTTGGGAAGATCTTCTGGAAAAGGGAAAGGCAATCCACTCCAGTATTCTTACCTGGAGAATTCCATGGGCAGAGAAGCCTAACAGACTACAGCCCGTGGGGTTGCAAAGAGTCAGACATGACTGAGCAATTAACACACACACATCAAACTGTACACTTAAAATTGATGCTCTTTCTTCCACATAAAGTGCATGCCTATTTTAAACTATTAAAGTAGAAATAAAGGGAAAAAATTACCTTGTTTTTAAAAATTTTTATGTTTCATTCGATGATCTGGATTTCTTTCTCAGTGGTGCCCCTTCAGTTTCATGAAATACAGACAGTGGAATAAATGAGTCCAAACAGGTGGTGTCTCCTTTGACCAGTCAATAGAAGGAGAAAATCAGTAGTTTGAACTTTACAGGTGGCCACCATTTTGGAACCTGATGTTCATTTTTGAATGTTTGCCTTATAATCCCAGGAAAGAGGAAACAAGCAAAGCAGGAGGGCTTTTAATTCCCATTTCTGACTTTGTTCACCTGGTATGTTATATTTAAAGTACAGTACTGATGTGTCTTTTCCCTTTAATGTTCTTTCTTTTGGGGGAGATGGAGGGACTCTGAAAGAGGAATATATACAGCCTAGAGTTTTTCCATGATACTCAAAGGAATAATTTTTCAAGATATGAAAAATGAAAACCCTCACTTTACCTTTCATTTTCTAATTTTTATGTGGATTCAAATAAAAAAAAATCTATTGTTCTTTTCTCTTTTATTGGGACCAAGTATTTTGATTTTATTGAAGTATAATTGAGATATAACATTATATTAGTTCAAGGGTACTGCATAATGATTCAGTATTTGTATATATTGTGAAATGATCATCACAGTAAGTCTAGTTAATATTCATCATCATAAATAGTTACATTTTTATTGTGATGAGAACTTTTAAGATGTATTCTCTTAGCAAGTTTCAAAAATGCATGTGCTATTATTTTCTATTTTGGAAACTATAATGTAATCTTATATATAATCCATAGTCTTTGGTTTTTCCTTTTTTATTTAGAAATTTATTTTTAAAAGAGAGTGAAATGATTCTGTCTAACCTTCTTGACGGCAAGGATTTTTCCATATTCATCTCTACAATGACCACACAAAGAGCAATGGCTTATTAAAAGGAGAATTCCAATATATGCTGATTGAATGAATGCATGGATGGATAAAATGGATGCTTTAAAAGTGTCCTATATATTAGTAAAAAAACAATGTTGTCATAATTCTAGTAATACCAGGGTTAGCATTATATATCTGTAATTTTACAGGAATACTTTTCTTTATGATTCTCCTTAGAGAATTACTAGTGGATCTGTTCTTAGTATTTCCACTAGCATGAGGTATGCTAAACTAAAAATTATCCTTTGTTTTAGCTTTTTGTAAGTAAAATTTATTTATGTTCCTATCTGGAGTGAAGGTTAATAAATAAATGTTGATAAACCATTGACATGTGCTAAAAAAAATATTGGTCATCATTGCTGATTATAGATTTTGAGAGGGAAAGGATCATGGTAAAGAGCAATATTTTTAACTGAATGCATTTAGAGAAAGCTTATTTAAATGTGAATTTCAACTTAACATTTGGGGCTTTTACTTGCTCCCATCTCTTGACTATTTCCATTTGCTTCTTTTTGATTTTCCCTCCAGAAAGTAAGAGGAAAAACAGTGTGACTTGTATTTTTGTACAGTGAGTACACTGTTTTTGTTTTGTTTTGTTTTGAGTAAAGATTCTATTTTGTACTTTAGGTTGTGCTTGGAGAGAAACAAACCCTTTGTAATGAAAGGCAAAGACAGCACATTTAGGCATTTAATGCTTGCATCTTGATGATTTCATTATTGACTTCTATTAAGCTCTCTCTGGGCTAAGAACCAAACTCCCCTACAGCTCTACAAAGCTGCATTGCTGGATCTATTTGCTATTAAGTTTAAATCCTCATTTCTCCCCATGACACACTTATTGGCTTGGGATGACTTCCTCCTGGTCTTATGGAGACATCTGCAGATGCCACATTAAGCTTCCAACCCTCATTCTGTCTACTCCCTCCAACAGTACTTTGCTGAATTTCTTCATTCACTTATTCTTGTGTGTGTCTCTGTCTCTCTTTCTCACTCCTTTCTTCCCCCTCTCTCCTTCTCTCTGTATGTCCCTCCTCTCTGCTATCTCACTCACTTCCCCACTGGCCATAGAGACCATTCTTAGTTCTGAAACTGAACCAAATTCTTCTTGCAAGGTGACTGCAACCATCAGAAGTAAAGTAATGAGATTATGATTAAAAAGTACACCTTGATAGTGGAGTATCCATCGACCTGTCATAGAAATCTTATCTCTGTAGCTAGTCTTATCAATCTGACCTTTCTATTACTATCCCCAGTTCATGACTCGAAGTATATGTAGCTCGGAGATGGAGTATGAGATACACAACTCTTTGTTTGATATCAACAATATTTGGTACCATTTAATGTCCAATGTCTCTTTTGTGGAATCCTTCTTGGCTTCCCAGGTGGTTTAGTGGTAAAAAATCCGCCTGCCAATGCAGGAACCACAGAAGATGGAGGTTTGATCCCTGGGTTAGGAAGATGTCTTGGAAAAGGGAAAGAGTATTCCAGTATTCTTGCCTGGAAAGTCCCATGGACAGAAGAGCCTGGTGGACTACAGTCCTTGGGGCCACAAAAGAGTCAGACACAACTGAACATGGATGCACACAGCCTCCTTATAAAGTAAATTTTGTCTGGATCGAACCTTGTCATTTTTACTTTGACCTATGTTTTAAGCTGACTCTAGCTACTCTAAAGTCTTCAATGTCAGGGGCTAACACAATAACAATTTACTTCTATTCAGGTAGTAGTCAAAGAAGACATTTGTGGTTGACAATTGGCTTTTTTCCACATTAGAGATTTGGGGATTCAGATGCCCAATATTGCAAATTTGCTACCCCTGCTCACTGAGGCTTGGGAATATTCTGCTTTCAGTTAGTAGATGAGGAAAGAAAATAACAAGACAGCTAAACTGCTTCTCAATGCCCCCCACCCTGATGTGACATACATCACTTCCTCTCGTGGTCATGAAAACATGTCATGTGACCTTAGCCAGATGTAAGGAGAGCTGGGAAGTAGTGTCTCAGTTGGGGCAGTTGTATCCCATTCACAATTACTTACTGAATAAGGAGTAAGGGTGTTCAGTGGACTGCTGGTCACAACTCATTTCTGTAATTCAAATAAATTTAAAAATATATTTATTTAATATCTGCTTCAATCCTAGACTATTTTTTAATTGTTTTTTTTTTTTTTTTTTTTGGTTGTGCTGGATTTTCATTGCTGTGTTCAGGCTCTCCCTAGTTGTGGTTAGCAGGGTTACTCTTCTTTGTGGTGCACTGACATCAGTGCTTCCAAAGAGTATTCAGGATTGATTTCCTTTAAGATTGACTGGCTTAATCTCCTTGCTTTCCAAGGGATTCTCGAGTCTTCTCCAGCATCACAGTTTGAAAGCATCAATTCTTCAGCCCTCTGCCTTTTTTATGGTCCAGGTCTCACATCCATACATGACTACAGGAAAGACCATACCCTTGACAATATAGACCTTTGTCAGCAAAGTGATGTCTTTGCTTTTTAACACACTGTCTATTTTTGTCATAGCTTTCCTGCCAAGAAGCAAACGTCTTCTAATTTCATGGCTGCAGTCACCATTCACAGTGATTTTCTAGCCTAAGAAGAGGAAATCTGTCATTGCTTCCACCTTTTCCCATACTATTTGCCAAGAAGTGATGGGACTGGATGCCATGATGTTAGTGTTTTTGAGTACTGAGTTTTAAGCTGGCTTTTTCAATCTCCTCCTTCCCCCTCATGCCTGACTTAACCTCAATCTAATAGCATTTACTGAGTGCCTCTCTGTGTGTAAATAAAGCAGAGTCAGTCACAGTGCTGAAGATCCACCTTCACCTTGTTAATGACCTTTCCAAAGGATCTGGAGCCCTCATGCAAAATGGACTGCATACCACTCACACCACTCACACATCTATGACGTTCCTACTGAGGGTCAATATAAATCTCTGGGGGCAACAAAGAGCAATTGAAAAAAAAATACCACCCAGTGCATGAGTGCTCCAGTAATGACCTCTCTCACCCACACTCACCCCCTGACCAGAATATTTCTTTGCCTCAAGTTTCCTCCTCACTAAAACCATAAAATTGAACCAGATAAGGTTCTTCATTTCTTCCACTGATAATATCCTATTCTTCTTTACCCATCTGACATCAAAAGCCATTATTCTGAAATCAGGGAGTGAGGAGGAAAAAGAACATTTTTATAGATAATGCATCATATACCTAGCTTAGTAACCTTCAGAAGTAGCAGAACAGACCCCCTTCCCTTGGAGACTGGTAATAAAAGCATCACATAGAGATCTACTCTTTCAGAAATTAGAGTAAGAATATTTATAAAATCAATCTATCACGTCACAATCCTCAAATACTTCATACTAAAAGTTAAAGACAGTGTGGCTGGTATTACTACAAAGAGATCCAGCTTATTTGTCATCTAACACTTAGTTTTCAGGCTCACCTCGGTAGAGAAACAATTGACACTGCCTTCAAATTTCAGGGTACAAACACACACACACACAGACATTCTGCCCAAGGGTGGGGTGTGCCACTAATGGATCAACTTTGTTGTTGAGTTTGACCGCCAGCTGCCCGACACAGCAATTACTCCTCTAAAATGCCTAATTTTTCATAGGGCATTAAACATGGTAGCAGCTCTTGGCCAGATGTGTAGTTGTCTTAAAGTAATTGTGCTAAAGTGAAAATATAGGAGGCCAAACATTACTGAGGGAAAACAAGCAAGAGTTCCAAAGAGGATGTCATTTTTCCTTTAGACAACATTAAGCGGTTCTCAGGAAATTTAGAGGAAGAATTCTAGAGGTGAAAAGGATTTCTATTTTGAATAACAAGGGAGATTGTCAATTCAACAGCTGACCAATTCTTAACCTTCTGGGATCCATAGTTCCCACAGACTCCATCTTATATTCCTAACAGTATTTGGAAAGTTCCTAGGAGGATTGTAGGTTAATTGTTTTTCTACTTTGAATAATGTTTATTGGGATGTTCTAAGAAAAGAATGAGGCACATAAGATATCTGACAATTTAAGTTTAAAGAACCCTACTTTATCACTTTAAGCTCTGTTTAATAATGGCAACAAGCATAATTAAAAAGTATCTATTATGTGCAAATTCTGTAAAGACTCTGTATATACTCACCCACTGAGTTGTTATAATATTTCTAGGTCAGATGTTTTACAAAGAAACTGAGACTTAAGACAGTGTGAAAATTTTCCAAGGTCAGACATTTTAACTGAAACTTAAGTCTGAGCTTTTATTATAATGCCCAGGGCTTTTCCTATCATTCTTTCCTCTTTCTTGTGTTTCATTTTAGAAAACTGTTTTTCTTTTGTGTAAAGGAGAAAGGAGAAAAGGGTATATCTAGAGAGTTAATTAAGAATTTAAAGACTACCATATTAATATCATCTATTATGCCCATAAACTGGCAGTTAAGACCATGTGACCCTGAAATGATTTGTAAACTTTAAGCATTTTTTTTAATTAAGAATCTGAAAGTTATATCAAAACCAAAAGACTGATTCCTGCAAATGGAAATTGAGTATAATAAATGGTTAACTATGGAAGATGGCAGAGGAAGAGGATGGGGAGACCACTTTCTCCCCCACAAATTTATCAAAAGAACATTTGAACACTAAGCAAATTCCACAAAACAACTTCTGAATGTTGGCAGAGGGCACGAGGCACCCAGAAAGGCAGCCCATTGTCTTCAAAAGGAAGTAGGACAAAATATAGCAGATAAAAAGACAACGAAAGAGTTAGGGACAGAGATCCATCCAGGGGAGGGAGTCATAAAAGAGGAGAAGTTTTCAAATACCAGGAAATCCTCTCACCAGCAGGTCTGTGGGGAGTTTTGGAATCCCAGAGGGCAACATAACTGGGAGGGAAAATAAATAAATAAATGAAACCCACAGATCATGTGCCTAATGGCAACTCCCAGTGGAGAAGTAGCCCAGATGCTTGCATCGGCCACCAGCAAGTGAGGTCTGAACAGAGAGGAGTGGGTGGCATTACTTAGGGTAAGGACTGGGCCTGAATGCCCTGAGGGCAATCTGAGGGAGCTAACCTGAGATAGCAACTCAAACTGTGGGATAGCCAGAGAGAGAGAGAGAAAGAAAAGAGAGAGAGAGAGAACTTTCCTGCAAAAAGCCCTAACCTAAGGTACTGCCAGGCCACTCACAGAACAAAGGACTGAGTGAATACCAGAGGAGAGCTAGCCGGCTGCAGACCGGCCCATCCCCCACTGGAGGCAGGGAAGCAGGCGGGCAGCAGCCAGAGCTGGAAGGCAAGGGGCAAACTCAGCCCCAGAGATGGCATCCTCTACCAAACTGCTAGCAGGCTCCCAGTTGCCAACCAAGTCTTCCTGGCATTCTATACGGGTGACATCCTCCAGGAGGGTCGCAGCCAGAGATCAGCTCCCCAGAGGAGACACACGGCACACCTGAGACGGCGCTCCCGCTCCGCACCCAGGAAACCTAGCAGCTGGGACGGGGGAGGTGATAAGACACCACCCCCCCCCAACCTGGGGAGAGTGCGCTGGCCAAGCACCTGCTCGGCTGAACTGCTTGGACCTGGGAAGGGCACAAACCGCAGGCCCAACCAAGTCTGCACCTTTGTGGAGTACCTGAAAACCTGAACCTGAGCGGCTTAGACCTGGGAAGGGCATGCAACCCAGGGCCCTCTTTAGACTGTTCCCGGCAGAGCAACCTGAAGCCTGAGCAGTGTAGATCAGGAAAGCATACACGCTGTGAGTGGGGGCAAACCCAGTGTGGCCCAGACACTGCGAGCACTCCCCACACATGACAGTGGTGTTTGCTTGCAGTGAGCCTCCCTCCCTGCAGCGCGACTGAACAAGTGAGCCTAAATAAGTGACCACCTTCACCCTCTTGTGTCAGGGCGGAAATTAGACACCGAAGAGACTTGCAAACAGAAGAACCCAAAATAAACAGAAGGAAGCGCACTGGAAGTAACAGGAGCAACAGATTAAAACCCTGTAGTTAGCACCGACTACATTGGAAGCGGCCTACAGATCTTGAGAAGAAGTATAAGCCAGATCAAGGAACTATCTGAAACAACTGACCCCACACTGCCTGCAACAGCTCCAGAGAAATTCCTAGATGTATTTTTATTATTATCATTTTTTATTTTTTTATTTTTAAGTCTTCTATTATGCCTTTAATTTTCATTTCTATAACCTACTATTACCTCGCAAAAAAAGACCCTATTTTTAAAGCAAACTTCATATATATATATATTTTTATAATCTTTGCGATTTTCTTTTTTCTTTTCTTTTTTTTTTTTTTTTAATTATATTTTTGAGAGTCTAACCTCTACTCTATATTTTTAATCTTTGCTTTTTGGTATTTGTTATTGACTTTGTACCTTTAAGAATCCAATCTTCAGTACCGATTCTTACTTAGGAATGTAATTACTGGCTTGATTGCACTCTCCCCTTTGGACTCTTCATTTTCTCCCCTTGGTCACCTCTATCTCCTCCCACCCCCTTCTTTTCTCTACCCAACTCTGTGAATCTCTTTGGGTATCCCAGGCTGTGGAGAACACTTAGGGAACTGATTACTAGCTAGATTGCTCTCGCCCCTTTTGATTCCCCCTCTTCTCCTCCTGGCCACCTCTATCTCTGTCATCCTTCTTCTCTTCTCCATGTAACTCAGCAAACCTTTCTGGGTGTCTGTCATTGTGGAGAATATTTTCTCCATTAATGTAGATGTTTTATCATTGGTGCTGTATAGATGGAGAAGTCTTGAGGCTACTGTAAGAATAAGACTGAAAACCAGAGGCAGGAGGCTTAAGTCCAAAACCTAAGAACACTAGAGAACTCCTGACTCCAGGGAACATTAATTGATAAGAGTTCATCCAAAAGCCTCCATACCTACACTGAAACAAAGTTCCACCCAAGAGCCAACAAGTTCCAGAGCAAGACATACCACGCAAATTCTCCAGCAATGTAGGAATGTAACCCTGAGATTTAATATACTGGCTCTCCAAAGTCACATCAAACCCATAGACATCTCAAAACTCACTACTGGACACTTCATTGCACTCCAGAGAGAAGAAATCCAGCTCCACCACCAGAACACCAATGAAAGCTTCCCTAACCAGGAAACCTTGACAGGCAAATCCACACCCCACCCACAGGGAGCAAGCTCCACAATAAAGAGGAACCACAAACTGTCAGAATACAGAAAAGCCACCCCAAACACAACAAAATAACCAAGATGAAAAGGCAGAGAAATACTCAGCAGGCAAATGAAGATGATAAAGGCCCACTAAAGCAAACAAAAAAGGAGGAGATAGGGAGTCTATCAGAAAGAGAATTCAGAATAATGATAGTAAAAATTATCCAAAATCTTGAAAACAAAATGGAGTTACAGATAAATAGCCTGGAAACAAGGATTGAGAAGATGCAAGAAATGTTCAAAAAGGACCTAGAGGAAATAAAAAAGAGTCAATCAATAATGAATATTGCAATGGCTGAGATCTAAAGCACTCTGGAGGGAACCAACAGTAGAATAACTGAGGCAGAAGATGGGATAAGTGAGGTAGAAGACATAATGTTGGAAAAAATGAAGCAGAGAGGAAAAAAGAGAAAATAATTAAAAGAAATGAGGACAAACTCCGAGACATCTGGGACAATGTCAAATGCTCAAACATTCAAATAATAGGAGTCCCAGGAGAAGAATACAAAAAGAAAGGTCATGAGAAAATACTTGAGAAGATAATAGGTGAAAACTTCCCTAAAATGGGGAAGGAGATAGTCACCCAAGTCCAAGAAACCCAGAGAGTCCCAAAGAGGGTAAACCTAAGGCAAAACACTCCAAGACACATATTAATCAAATTAACAAAGATCAAACACAAAGAACAAATATTAAAAGCAGCAAGGGAAAAACAACAAATAACCCAAAAGGGGATTCCCATAAGGATAACAGCTGATCTTTCAGTAGAAGCTCTTAAGGCCAGAAGGGAATGGCAGGACATACTTAAAGTGATGAAAGAGAAAAACCTACAACCCAGATTTTTGTACCCAGCAAGGATCACATTCAAATATGAGGGAGAAATCAAAAGCTTTACAGACAAGGAAAAGCTCAGAGCATTCAGCACCACCAAATCAGCTCTTCAACAAATGCTAAAGGATCTTCTCTAGACAGGAAACACAGAAAAGGTGTATAAACTTGAACCCAAAAACAACAAAGTAACTGGCAATGGGATCATACTTATCAATAATTACCTTAAATGTAAATAGGTTGAATGCCCCAAGCAAAAGACAAAGACTGGCTGAATGGATACAAAAACAAGACCCCTATATATGCTGTCTACAAGAGACCCACCTCAAAACAAGGGACACATACAGACTGAAAGTGAAGGGCTGGAAAAGATATTTCATGCAAATGGAGACCAAAAGAGAACAGGAGTAGCAATACTCATGTCAGATAAAATAGACTATAAAATAAAGGTTGTGAAAAGAGACAAAGAATGACACTATATAATGATCAAAGTATCACTCCAAGAAGAAGATATAACAATTATAAATATATATGCACCCAACATAGGAGCACCACAATATGTAAGGCAAATGTTAACAAGTATGAATGGGACATTAACAATAACACAATAATAGTGGGAGACTTTAATACCCCACTGATGCCTATGGATAGATCAACTAAACATAAAATTAGCAAGGAAACACAAACTTTAAATGATACAATGGACCAGTTAGACCTAGTTGATATCCATTTCACCCCAAAACAATGAATTTCACCTTTTCCTCAAGTGCATACGGAACCTTGTCCAGGATAGATCACATCCTGGGCCATAAATCTAGCGTTGGTAAATTCAAAAAAATTGAAATCATTCCAAGCATCTTTTCTGACAACAGTGCAGTAAGATTAGATGTCAACCACAGGAGAAAAACTATTAAAAATTCCAGCATAAGGAGGCTGGACAACACACTTCTGAATAACCAACAAATCACAGAATAAATCAAGAAGGAAATCAAAATATGCATAGAAAGTAATGAAAATGAAAACACAACAACCCAAAACCTATGGGACACTGTAAAAGCAGTGCTAAGGGGAAGGTTCATAGCAATACAGGCTTACCTCAAGAAACAAGAAAAACGTCAAATAAATAACCTAACTCTACACCTAAAGCAACTAGAAAAGGAAGCAATGAAGAACCCCATGGTTAGCAGAAGGAAAGACGTCTTAAAAATTAGGGCAGAAATAAATGCAAAAAAAAAAAAAAAAAAAAAAAAAAAAAAAAAAAAAAGAGAGAGAGAGAGAGAGACCATAGCAAAAATCAACAAAGCCAAAAGCTGGTTCTTTGAGAAGATAAATAAAATTGACAAACCATTAGCAGACTCATCAAGAAACAAAGGGAGAAGAATCAAATCAACAAAACTAGAAATGAAAATGGAGAAATCACAACAGACAACACAGAAATACAAAGGATAATAAGAGACTACTATCAGCAGCTATATGCCAATAAAATGGGCAACTTGGAAGAAATGGACAAATTCTTAGAAAAGTATAACTTTCCAAAACTGAACCAGAAAGAAATAGAAAATCTTAACAGACCCATCACAAGCATGGAAATCGAAATTGTAATCAGAAGTCTTCTAGCAAGCAAAAGTCTAGGACCAGACAGCTTCACAGCTGAATTCTACCAAAAATTTAGAGAAGAGCTAACACCTATCCTACTCAAACTCTTCCAGAAAACTGCAGAGAAAGGTAAACTTCCAAACTCATTCTATGCGGCCACCATCACTCTAATACCAAAACCAGACAAAAATGCCACACACACACACACACACAAAAACTACAGGCCAATATTACCGATGAACATAGATGCAAAAATCCTTAACAAAATCTTAGCAAACAGAATCCAACAACATATTAAAAAGATCATACATCATGACCAAGTGGGCTTTATCCCAGGAATGCAAGGATTCTTTAATATTCACAAATCAATGAATGTAATACACCATATTAACAAATTGAAAGATAAAAACCATATGATTATCTCAATAGATGCAGAGAAAGCCTTTGACAAAATTCAACATTCATTTATGATCAAAACTCTCCAGAAAGCAGGCATAGAAGGAACATACCTCAACATAATAAAAGCCATATATGACAAACCCACAGCAAACATGATCCTCAATGGTGAAGAATTGAAAGCATTTCCCCTGAAGTCAGGAACAAGACAAGGGTGCCCACTCTCACCACTACTATTCAACATAGTTTTGGAAATTTTAGCCACAGCAATCAGAGCAGAAAAAGAAATAAAAGGAATCCAGATTGAAAAAGAAGTAAAACTTTCACTGTTTGCAGATGACATGATCCTCTACATAGAAAACCCTAAAGACTCCACCAAAAAATTACAAGAAGTAAGCAATGATAATGGTAAATTTGCAGGATATATTTCAACATGCAGAAATCCCTTGCAATCCTATACACTAACAATGAGAAAACAAAGAGAAATTAAGGAAACAATCCCATTAACCATTGAAACAAAAAGAATAAAATACTTAAGAATAAATCTACTTAAAGAAGCAAAAGATCTATGTATAGAAAACTATAAAACACTGATGAAAGAAATCAAAGATGACACAAATAGATGAAGAAATATAGCAGGTTCGTGGATCAGAAGAATCAATATACTGAAAATGAGTATACTACCCAAAGCAATCTATAGATTCAATGCATTCCCTATCAAGCTACCAATGGTATTTTTCACAGAACCAGAACAAATAATTTCACAATTTGTATGAAAATACAAAAAAACTCGAATATCCAAAGCATCTTGAGAAAGAAGAATGGAACTGGAGGAATCAACCCGCCTGAGTTCAGGCTATACTACAAAGCAACAGTCCTCAAGACAGTATGGTACCGGCACAAAGGCAGAAATATAGATCAATGGAAGAAAATAGAAAGCCCAGAGATAAATTCACTCACCTATGGACAACTTATCTTTGACAAAGGAGGCAATAATATACAATAGAGAAAGACAATCTCTTTAACAAATGGTGCTGGGAAAACTGGTCAACCACTTGTAAAAGAATGAAACTAGAACACTTTCTAACACCATACACAAAAATAAACTCAAAATGGATTAAAGATCTAGACGTAAGACCAGAAACTATAAAACCCCTAGAGGAAAACATAGGCAAAACACTCTCTGACATAAGTCACAGCTGGATCCTCTATGACCCACCTCCCAGAGTAATGGAAATAAAAGCAAAAATAAACAAATGGGACATAATTAAACTTCAAAGCTGTTGCACAATGAAGGAAACTATAATCAAAGTGAAAAGACAGCCTTCAGAATGGGATAAAATAATAGCAAACGAAGCAACTGACAAATAACTAATCTCAAAAATATACAAGCAACTCCTGCAGCTCAATTCCAGAACAATAAATGATGCAATCAAAAAATGGGCCAAAGAGCTAAACAGACATTTCTCCAAAGAAGACATACAGATGGCTAACAAACATATGAAAAGATGCTCTACATCACTCATTATCAGAGAAATGCAAATCAAAACCACAATTAGGTACTCTCTCACACTGATTAGAATGACTGCTATCCAAAAGTCTACAAACAATAAATGCTGGAGAGAGTGTGTAGAAAAGGGAACCCTCTTACATTGTTGGTGGGAATGCAAACTAATACAGCCACTATGGAGAACAGTGTGGCAATTCTTTAAAAAAACTGGAAATAGAATTGCCATATGACCCAGCAATCTCACTGCTGGGCATATACACTGAGGAAACCAGAATTGAAAGGGACACGTGTAACCAAATGTTCATTGCAGCACTCTTTATAATAGCCAAGACATTGAAGCAACCTAGATGTCCATCGGCAGATGAATGGATAAGAAAGCTCTGGTACATATACACAATGGAATATTACTCAGCCATTAAAAAGAATACATTTGAATCAGTTCTAACGAGGTGGATGAAACTGGAGCCTATTAAACAGAGTGAAGTAAGTCAGAATGAAAAACACCAATACAGCATACTAACATATATATATGAAATTTAGAAAGATGGTAATGATGGCAACAAAAGAGACACAGATGTATAGAATAGTCTTTTGGACTCTGTGGGAGAAGGCGATTGTGGGATGATTTGAGAGAATAGCTTTGAAACATGTATATGTGAAACAGATCACCAGTCTAGGTTCAGTGCATGAGACAAGGTACTCAGGGCTGGTGCACTGGGTTGACCCTGAGGGATGAGATGCGGAGGAAGGTGGGAAGGGGATTCAGGATGGGGAACACAGGTACACCCATGATTCATGTCAATATATGGCAAAACCCATTACAATATTGTAAAGTAATCAGCCTTCAATTAAATTAAATAAATTTTTAAAAATTAAGTAAATAAATGAATTAAAGTTAAAAAAAAAAAAAGAAATGTTTAACTATAGTTTTAAAGAATTGGGACAAATATTAAATGAAGGAATTCTTGCTATTGGCTAGAAATTTTAAGTGTTGAACCCTAGATAATTGTTGTCATTTCCTTGTATCTTAATCTAAATGGCATCTGCCTTTCCATAAAATTTAGATAAATAATTATGCTATTTTAAAATTCTTACGTTTTCAGAAGAATCATATATTTTTTTTAAGAAAATGCTGTTGGTTTCTTAATTATTTGTGCCTGAAAAATTGTAACATTGATATAGCTAGGTCCTACTAGAAGAAGGTGGGGGTTCGATCCCTGGGTCTGGAAGATCCCCTGGAGAAGGAAATGACACTTACTCCCGTGTTCTTGCCTGGAGAATCCCATGAACAGAGGAGCAAGTGGGCTACAGTTCCATGGGGCAGCAAAGAATTGGACATGACTAAATGACTAAATAACTAAACAACAATGACAGGTGTCTATCTTGTAGTAGATACAGTTTACAAAGATTTTGCAAATTGGAACCTATAAAATTACATAAAATTCGTTTTCTAGGTCTTATCATCTGATGGAAATTTCTGTTTTTCATTCATTCTCACAATGTCAGTATTCTAGACAGCTTACAACTCATCCAATACATTGTTCTAATTTTTTTCTTTTTTCTATTATCACACCCCTATGAATAAAAATTTAATTATATTTAAATTCTTCATAACAAGGAAAATTAATTCTAATTATATGATTTTTGGGGGGTTGGGTCGAGCTTTGAAAGATCACAAGCCAGTGTTGTAGGTAAGAATATTCTAATTCTTCAAGAATTTATTTTTGCCTGCTAGGGAGCAATAGTACCCCCATTACCCCAAACCAGAATGTATAATCTAGTCTGATATTATTATTGTGCAAAAGAGGAAATTGATCCTTGAGAGGAAAGTAATTTGGTCGCCAGATGAGGTACAGGACCTGATTTGGGGGCTCTTGTGTCACGTTTATTCCCCAAACTCTACCAAGCTTCTCCATCTCAGGACTGAGAGGGCAGGTCTGAACGGTCAGAATATGCTACAATGGGATTTGAACCCCTCTATGACACAAGGTTTCATGTGAACATGGTAGGACAACACAGAGGCCCAGTGGGCCCTTCATTTCCAGCTGATTTTTACCTGTAGATTTGACAAAAAGAAAGACTTAGTGGGAAGCAGGATCTGAATCAATATTGATTGTTGCTCAAACCAACAGGTCTTTGAAATTCAGACCCAGTGAACATTATGTCTGGGCTTCTTAGACAAAGAATCTGAAAAAATCAATATCTGCTGTTGACAGCAAGAGTAGTCCTTAAAACCAATTTCCCGCTCTCAGAATAAGCAGAGGAGCCAAATTTCTAATAGAAGAAGAAAAAAAAAAGAAGAAGAAGAAAAGAGTTCTTTTGCTCTAGGACTACCATTGAAACCCTCTCCACCTGTGGAGAACTTGACTCTGATTGGACAGACTTTATGACTGCATACCTCTGTATAAGAGCAAAGCAGAGGCAGACTGGTATAGAAGCATTTCCTCCTCCTCTTTTTTTTCTTGCAGGTAGTCCAATATGTTCTTAAGATAAAGCACTTAGAATCAGATTAAAGGCAAAACAGTTAACATTCTTGAGGTGTAATAAACAAGGTTGGTACCAAAAGCATTATGGTTATGGCTGGGAATTATCAGGAAGAGTGGTGGGGTATTGAAAAATAAACTATTTGGATATCAGGCTTAGTCATTTCTTTAAATGTTATTACCACTCTGCCAGTCCCAGTGGAGTTTCCCTCTCACATTTTTAATATCAAATCACTTTGAACAGCCCATATACAAATTTCATAAAATGAAATAACTCATTTTTGCAAAGCCACCTTGGGTTTTCCATTTGCCATCTGGTAGCAGTAGCTCCAGGATAATGAGACACCGGTGAGCACCTCAGTCCCAGCCTAGCAGCTTGCTGGTTTGGTGTTGGCGGGCTGAAGGAGGTCTTTACCTCCTAGGGGTAACAGGACTCAAGGTCTTCTCTTCTGTATTGCCATGCAGGACAATA
Organism: Cervus canadensis; assembly: GCF_019320065.1. Taxonomy (NCBI): domain Eukaryota; kingdom Metazoa; phylum Chordata; class Mammalia; order Artiodactyla; family Cervidae; genus Cervus; species Cervus canadensis. Next base: position 4,813,984 of record NC_057387.1, read on the forward strand.
GACATGGAACAAAGGGGACAAAGCAGAGGAGCCATCTTTTGATCTTGGAGGCCCTCCTAGTGCCATTATCTATGTAAAGTGAGATTTAGAATTGCAGGTGGTCAAGAGTTACCCATGTCGTACACAAGATGAGCACTTAACTTTACTTACAGATCAATCAAGGAAGAGTGGCTGAATGGTATCTCTAGTTCAAAAATCAAGATTTTCTTTTTTAGACCAATTCCTCTTACAGTATTAAGGAACTCTTCTTTATCCTCTGATTTCAGGTACAGAATACTCTTTTAATGATAGTGTGAACAATTCGTTTGTTGGTTAAACTCTAGTGACTTTATTTTCTAAATTGCATAGCTGCTCTAAAGGTGCAGATAGAGGAAACTGCCTTATTCTCCAGATGCCCACATGACATTGTCCAGAATCCTAAGTCATAGCTTCCCACAGTTCTAGGGTCTAGCATTGCTGATTTATTGATTCCTTCAGCTGTCAATTGACCTGTGTGTGTGTAGAGAGAGGGAAAACAGAGAACTTGGGCCATATTCTTACAGATTCCTGTGCACCTCACAAATACTATGATTTTCTATGTGTTTCATGATATCTAAAAGGCTGGAAACCTCTCACTAAGCCCTTGTGGCTACACATTTTCCTGGTACTATCAAGGTTTAAGGATAGCCATTCAGTTTGTCCCAAGAGCAAAGTGGTTGCTCACAAATAGGATAGTGGGGCTGTATGTGGTGGTCATATTTGTTAGGTGTCTTCAATGTGCCATCCAACCCTCTTGAGAAATTCACATTCAGTATTTCCTGTGATCCTTATTAACTGTATGACACATATGTGGTTATATTCATGAATATATTTATGTTAAACCTTAACTTAACCCAAAAATTAAGGTTCTAGGAGTTTAACTCTCCTGTTCAAATTTACCTAGTCAATAGCAGAAATTTGTGCAAATACAGTTTTGTTATATTCTAATAGCCATGCTCCAGCCATAGACAAGCAGTGGTAAGATATAAGTATATGGCAAGGTCTTTAAGCTAATTTTCCTTCTAATTTCAAACTTTCTGAAAGTAGGGTTAAATCTCTGTCCTCTTCAAAATCCCCAGAACACCCAAATTGTCTGGTAACAAGTAATAAAATTGTAAAAAAGAATCTTGATTTTAGTATTTCACTTTTTATTTTTTTTTTAATTTGAAAGTACATTTTATTTTTTACTTTACAATACATTTTATTTATTTATTTACTTTAATTAATTTATTTTAATTTATTAAATTTTTATTAATTTATTTTATTTATTTTTATTAATTTATTTTAATTAATTTATTTATTTTACTTTACAACATTGTATTGGTTTTGCCATACATTGACTTGAATCCGCCATGGGTGTACATGTGTTCCCCATCCTGAACCCCCCTCCCACCTCCCTCCCCATTCCATCCCTCTGGGTCATCCCAATGTTTCACTTTTAAAAAAGCAAAACCAATGATTCCAGACAGGAATGGAATTTATGTCAGGAAAAAAAAAAAAAAAAGGCTGATTTTTTTCATGATACAAAATATTCTGAAATAAGTTAGATTATTTAAAGATAGATTCAATTAGTTTAAAACATGGCTGATTTCCAAATGCAGGAAAATATTTATTTCATAAAATAATGTACATCCAAGTATCTACTTATGTTTTTGGAGGAATGTGTGATGTCTAGGCCCATGATATATACATAAAACACAAAGATGCAAGGGGTTAGCCATTAGAAACAGAGTTCAGAAGATCCATGTAGCCTAGGTGATATTTTCTACTCCAGGAAAGTGAAATTCCACACACTACCTTTAGCTGAGAAATTGAAACTCAGTTGTAAATAACACTGAAATCTAAAATAATGAACAGAACACACATGGGAAATAAAGGTGTGTTAAACAAAACCCAGAACACTGGGAACACTCTTTAAACTACAGATGAGCTAATTTTAAAGTCTATGAAGAAGCAGCAGAGCTTTGGCCAGTATATACCAAGGAAACAGAGCTTTTTTTTTTTTTTTAGGAAAAAGTAAGGATTAATCTTAATAATGACTCAAGTGCTAGAATTTATAACTAAAGTCACAGAAGAGTGAAAGTAAAGTTAGAGACACTTTTGCACAGGTCTAAACTTTGGAAGTGATATTTCAAGGGAAATATCCTGTTCTTCTTTGCTCCACTGCCAGAGTAATGCTGGATGGACCACTCGTGACCCTGGAGGTCTTTTGTGAGGTTGAAAGCTATCTAGATTTTTTCCTCCTCCCATGTACAAACATTAGACACACAGACACACTAACATATTCTCAAAGAACAGCAACTACTCACACTGTCTGACTATTTTGGGATGGATATATGAGAAGCTCTAATTTCATGGAAAATCAGGCAAGAATCAACATGATCACTGAGCATTCTCACGAAGGCTGAAGCAGCAGCAGTGGGTGATTTTATGCTAATAGCACCCATAATCCCATGCTAATTTATTTTATCAAATTTAAGCAAAGGCTTCTGTTTGACCCTAGGGACCTTCCATTCTTTCTCTGGGTCCCCACAGTGAGCTCGAATCCATTTAGCAGGAGAGTTTGCCAAGAATATAAATGAATAAAACAGGATTAAAGGGAGACATGATTATAACCAATTCCTTAATCCCAGTGAATAATTAATGATAGTGATTCATGGTTTTGTTGAATTCTTCTTGTATTTGAATAATAAATAGCTTCAAAATAAACTTTCCGTGAAAACCAACTGAGGGAAACTTCTGGTTTAGTGGAGTTTTTCTTGTGGATATTCATTTTACTGAGGCAGAATCTGGAGAAGCTGCCTTATTCTACATGCTTTCCAATGAATATTTCAGGTTGGAGTAATAATTCCACTAATCATGAAGATCTTACATATCTAATTATCAAGTGTGGAAAGATCACGAGGACGGCAAAGTTTTAAAAAAACATTTTTGGAAGTTAAATATGGTTTTGGTTTAAAACTCAGATCATTTAAAGCAGATATTTCGGTTGCAGGATTATTCTTTTTTATAGTGCTAGACTGTGCCACAGATTGAAGGTCCCTGCCCACTAAATGTCCATCATTTTCCACAATCACTCTGACAACCAAAAACACTCCCTCAGAAGATTAAAGAAGTAAAACAGTCACTTCCTAGTCTCATGAAGTTTCCTACTTCAGTTGAGATAAAACTTACATTAAAAACCCTTGTCTCTACAGAAATTCCATCAATTTTAATATGAATCCAAATCTAATAGAATTTCACAGTGGTTGCTCACATAATTTGTCATATAATAGAATAGGTGAACAATTTTTTCCCTGGATTTTCAACAATATTTTTCCCTCTCATGGTCACAATGTTTAGTACTTGTGGGGTCCCAGACAAATTTTTTTCTGAGGCCCCATATATATAAATAATTTGATTTTAAAAATATATTCCAAAGTGCATGCACCTATGTGAGATATAGTGATTTATTAAGGACATTTTAGGATAATGAGTAGAAAAGAGGTACTTAAATATTTGCTTCTTGTCCAATCAGTGCATGAGAAGAGTATTTGTATTATTCAGGTATCATCTCTTTCTGTTCATGTCTAGGAATCATTTCTTTGTGTTCTTTATTGTGAAGTGCGCCCTTCTTAACTATTTTCATATCTACCACCATGAGAAAAAGGTGAAAGATGTAAATCTTTGAAACCTGTTTTTATTGAAGCAATATTGGTCTTCTTGTCTGTACATTTTCCCCATAGAGTACCGTTTGTTCAGTATTGGTTACCTCATATATGATGCTGCATTTTCATCATGCCACCTGAAAATACTGCTGTATTTCAAGGACTCTCACTCATTGATGGCAACCGCAAATGAAAATCTTATTTAGGATATGCACAAAAATGGGCACAATAATTTATAAATTTGTCACTCAGTTTCATAGCATTGTTGTTATTTTATCACTTAGTTGTATCTACTCTTTTGTGATGCCATGAACTGTAGCCCACCAGGCTCCTCTGTTCATGGGATTTCCCAGGCAAGAATACTGGAGTGAGTAGCCATTTCCTTCTCCAGGGGATCTTCCTAACTCAAGGATCAAACCTGTGTCTCCGCATTGTGTGGATCCTTTACCACTGAACCAGCAGGACGTTACTTTTATAGCATGAACAAATCTAGCAAACATGTACTCTTGAACACTTTAGGCAGACTTCACTGCACCCCGAGAAAGAGCTCTCTTTCAGTGTTAACTCTTCTTCCTTTTTCCACACATCACCACCTGTGGAGAGGAGAACAAAAAGAGTGCATATATGCTCATGGAGTGTCCCCTTCCCCCTGTCCAGTATGATAGACTGAATAACCATCTGCAAATAGATCACAAAATAGATGAGCTACATAGGCTCCAAATGCAATCACAGGTGTTCTTCTAAAATGGAAACAGAAGAGAATGAACTCAGAAGAGAAGGCACTGTGACCATGAGGGCATGGACTGGGTTATACAGTCGCTAGTAGTTGGCAAGTCAAGGAATAGAATGTTCCTTAGAGCTTCTGTAAATAGCTTGGCTTGCTGACACCTTGATTTCAGCCCAGTGAAAATTATTTTGTATTTCTGTCCTCAAAAAGTGTAAAAAAAAATTTTTTTTTTTTGTCTCATGTCACCAAGTTTGTGGTAATTTGTTACAACATCCTTAGCCAATACATCCAGCAAGGCTTAACACTGACCCAGGAAAGCAGGATTTTACTACATTAATTCAAGCCAAGTTATGATATAGTTTGAAAGAATCCATTGGTATTATAGAGCAACTGTCTTGAAAACCCTCAGAGAATTTAAGCACAACCACTCAGGGAATGTTGTCTAACCCAAAGATACCACAGAGTTAGTGCCAGTGGTAATGGGTGTAAGGATAAGATATTTCTACCACAACCTTCATCTCTCTCTGGTTCTGGATGTCAGAGACAGTACTACTGCCAGAACTATTGCAAGGCCCTTATATGTAGGTAAAGCCCAATGGTCAGAAAGAAATAACTGGTAGCTCAGATCCTTGAACTCATGTTCCTATGTGAATGAGTGCCACCCAAAATTAGTGGATCAATACCATTCTTACAGTCAATTCTTATACAATACTGTAAAAGAAATATCTCATCTGCCAGGAACAGTAATTCACTTGGTGGACCATTCTCTTGGAACAACTTCTCAGACATGGGGCTAATAAAACTCCATAGATATGAGTCCTGGAGCTCTTTTGGACATCTGGCTAACTCCATACAGGGGATAAAGCATCATAGGGTACCTGCTTATAAGAGAAAATATGTCCAGGGACCACTTGTCTTCCAGCCTGAATTTGGGGCACCTTGTGAGGATGATACTGATGGCCCTAGCTTGTCCCAGACATTGGAAGAGGACTTGGAAAATTTCAAGGAAAGCACTCCATAGCTGCAGAGGTTGGATCTCTTGAAACATAGGGCTTGGGACAATGGCTCTACTTGTCTAGGTCTAAAAGGAAGTACTGGAATTCACTAGCATCCTAAAGGGGTAAATTAAATGATATAGAGGAGGATCAATCTTCAGATAAAGTTGAAATTGTACATGGCTGCAGCTTGATTCCTTCAAAATGGCCTAATTCAATTTGAATCTTTTCTGTGGATCAGTGTTAATTACTTGGGGTTTAATAATCTCCAAATATATAGAATTTAGAGTTTATTGAAGGTTTTTATATATTGAAACTACAAATTAACTTCTAACTCTAATTATTTAATCAAGTGTTTGTTGAGAGTGCATTGTATTTACAATATTGTGTCAAATTATCTGATTAAAAACAAGGAAAATATTAAATTAAAATCTTGCTTTCAAGGAACTTATAATCTATGTAGAAAAAATAAGAGGGAAAGGACTGATAAAACATTTAGAAATCCAGCCTTGACTATAAGAAAGACTGTTTCATAAAATTAATTCCTCTGTGTGCATATGCATGTATGTGTAAGCAATTGAATTCGTCAAGTGAATCAGTTAAAAGGTAAAATTGTGAAGAAATTTCTTCCACTTTTTTTTTTTTTTTTACTATTAGCTCACATTTGCTTTGAATTATCTGAACCCTCAGGCTACCCTTATAAATGAAACATAATGTATGTTTAATCCACAATTCTGTAAATTATAAAAAAGAATGCAGCACTTAAACCCACTTAACAATCATGCCAAGAGAAGCTGATGAGCTATCTTAGCATGTGAAAACTTGCTGTTGCCAACTCCCCATCCATTCCAGAAAAGTACTGTCTATCTTGAAGCTGCCAAACACAGGAAGTAACCACTCAGTAGAATTTTTTATTTTATGCACTCAAGGAGAAATGGGCTCTGAGTATCTTCCTTTACCTGAGAGATAAGACACTGATCATTTTGCTGACTCTCTCAGTTGGAAGGGAGCCAGGAAAATAATGGCTATCTGAGGATCTTCAAAGATTTAATCTTGGAGATGAGTTTTTTGCAGGGCTCAATTCCTTTCGCTTTGCCAACCTGTCTACTTTCTGAAATGGCCATTAGTGTGCAGGTATCTGACAGAGGTATACACCCACTGAAAGCCAAGTTACTGAACTACATTTCTGTAGCGCTCAGCTGGACTTGCAGGGGGAGGCTACAGCGCTGCTTATGACTAAGGATTCTGCTGCCTGCAGTTCCTGCAGCCAAGTGCAGACCAAGTGTTGATTCAGTCCAGGCATTTGTACAGCCCATATACACACACTGTGGGCACAGGTGGGAGGGCAGGAGGTGTCGAGGGGGCAAGAACAGCAGGTCTGAATGCAGAGGTCGAGTGGGAGTATAGTCTATTCAACGCTCATTCATATACTCATCACTCAACCAGACTGGTTTATGAGTGCTCACTATATGCAAGACACTATTCTACATGTTTGAACAGAACAAGGAATGACATAAACATGCTCCCCTCATGGAGCAACGTTTAAGTGAGGAAAACATAAGCAAACAAAACAAAACAAAAAACATATATAATTACCAGGGGGGTAGAATGAGGGGAAGGGATGTTTAGGGAGTTTGGGATAAACATGTACACAGTGCTATATTTAAAATGGATAACCAACGAAGACCTACCGTAGAGCACAAAGAACTCTACTCAATGTTATATGACAGCTTCGGTGGGAGGGGAGTTTAGGGGAGAGTGGATACATGTATATGTATGTGTGTATATATATATATCTCCAGCTGAGTCCCTTTGCTGTCCACTTAAAACTATCACAACATTGTTAATTGGCTGTACACCAATATAAAATAAAAAGTAAATATATATAAGATCATGTCAAATAATGATAAGGACTGTGAGGAGAAATGTAGCAAAGCAAAATAAGGTAAGACTAAGCTGTTATAATGGGGCTTTCCAGGTGGTGCTAGTGGTAAAGAACCCGCCTACCAATGCAAGAGACATGAGACTCAGGTTCGATTGCTGGGTTGGGAAGATCCCCTGGAGAATAACATGGCAACCCACTCCAGTAGTCTTGCCTGGAGAATCCCATGGACATAGGAGCCTGCTGGGCTACAGACCATAGGGTCACAAAGAGTCCAACATGACTGAAGCAACTTAGAATGCACACACACAAGTTGCTATAGTAAAGAAATCTGATACAAACTCAGTGGCTTGGAGAAGATAGAAGTTCATTTCTCTCTCACTTAATAGTTTAAGATCAGTGTTATAGGTTGGTGGAAAACTAGGCCCCACATGCCAGTTAAGAACCTAGTTTCTTTGTTGCTTTCCAATGCCTGAGTGCCTTGTTATCTGTATAATTGTGATTGGGTGGCCACTAAGACTTAGAAAGAAGAGGAATGATAGCAAAAAAAAGATGGCAACCCCAGGGTGTATGGAGCTGGCTTGATATGGAGGTACACACCATTTCCATTCATCTTCATTTCAGAAAATTTTAATTAAAGTTAAGCAACTGTAGAGAGGGGAAGATTCTATAGAATAACTGGGCAGGTCTAATTCTACAGGAAAAAGAAAGGATCAATTTTTGCAAATAGCAGGCTCTACTGCACAGAGTAAAGGATGGAATAATGGGAGGTGACTTTTAGATAGGATGATAAGGGAAGTTAGTTCTGAGGAGATGACTTTTATAGTGAGAGCCAAATGAATTGAAGAAGTGAACCATGTAACTATCTGAAGAAAGAGTATTCTGGACAGAAGGAACCCAAAGTACAAGCAGCCCGAGAAAGAGCGAAGCTGACTTTCTTGAGGAAGGAGGTTTACGTAGATTTAATACAGTTAATGAGCAGGAGAATAAGTTGCTTGGGGCCGGATCAAGAAGGGCCTTGGCCTTAAAATGGCTTTGGAATTAACTCTCCGTTGTGATGACATAAAAGGGAAGGAGAAAAGACCTTGAAGTAATGTTGGCCGAATGTGGAACATAAGTGAGCGGTGGAGAGCAGCTGTGAAAATGTTAAAACCTACTTCTTCACGTGAAATGCATTGACTCTGTGGGCATCAAACGAGGAGAGATTCGTTTTAAGATCTTCCCTTTCAAGTGCTGCTGTCATGTGTTTTCCAAGAAAAGAGGTTTTACTTCTCTGGGTTTATGCTGTTCATTACCAAGAACAAGTATTGAAATGTTCTTTTAACTGCCACCATCGTTCAAGAAAAAGATTACGGAAAGTACTTTAGCCTACAGTATTTACAGCAATTCCTCACATTACTTAACATTTTATTTATACTAATGAAAAAGCACTTAAATTCATTTGTATGGGCAGCTCTTTCTGAGAGACTCAGAATAACGAATATGTGCTATAAATATATGAAAATGGCTTATTTCATTATTCTTCTAATAGTTGTTCCTGATAAGAATTTAAAATACACACTGACGTTTTGGTTTAATGTACTACAAAGTTCACAATTTATATAGTTTTTCCTTGCTAATGAATGCCTTTACCCATTATTATCTAAGCAGTTTGCAAGTGGTAAAAAATTAAAATCTTAATGCTTCTTTTCAATATTGGACATCACATTAAGATAAAGGGCTCACTTCTCTTCTTTAACAAGCATACAAAAGTCAGACCTTCAAGAAACTCTCCTGCTCCACAGTCTTTCCGTTGCATCCATCTTGGCAAAACCCCAATTCTAATTAAACGTAATTATCTACGCTATTTGAGCCTATATCCGAGGGCCCAGCACTAAGTGCTGCTGGAAAAGAGAGCAACAACAAAGGCAAGAAATCCTGTAGATTGGAGTCACTTTTGGACCTTGCACAATTCTGATCCTTAATCAGTTTTCCTGTATGATCTAAATCCACATGACTGTTTCCAACTTTCCCCATTTCCTTCAAATACTTCAGCCTTCTGTATGCCTCCTCACTCTCAATAAAGAATGTATTCTCTCCTGACTAGCATACAGCTCTATATTATCTGACACCAAATTTGCTAATCTATACACATCTTCCCACTCTTGGATTCTTTTTTCCCCACTTGTTTGGGTGAAAGAGTTGCCTCTTGTTGTCAACTTGGGTGCTAGTTTCCACCCTCTCTAGTCTCCCTAGGAATTGTGCTCATTGATCAATACCTCTGTTTCCAAAACTTTCAGTCTCTCCCTCTCTGATGACTTTTTCCTATTAGCTCTTTAGAGTTTCTCCTATTTTTATATCCTATCTCCCCTGCATTTTTAGAGAGTTCATTACTGTCCCCATTTTCTTGACATTCTTTCATTTCTGAGATGGATAATCTGGCATCAGCCTCCATTCTGCCACTGAAACTGCTGTCTTCAAGGTCACCAATGTTAGTTTGCTGCTAAAACTAATGGGCACTTGTGGATAACTTTTAAGTTGCCTAGAGCCTTGCTAGTCACAGTAATTCCCTAAGCGTCAGTATCATCACCTGGGAACTGGGAAATGCAATATCTCAGATCTTACCCCAGAGCTACTATATCAGAATTTCAGGGAGCAGAATTTCAGATTATGTTTTAACAAGCTCTCTAGGTGATTCTCACCCTCACTATAGTTTAGAAACTACTGGTCCACATAAATTAAATTTAACAATTCTTCCAAATCCCACACACAATCCAACATTGTTTGTTCAACCCCAGGCATTTGTCACATGGCTGAACATTCCTACAGTCCATGTATTTTTCCCTTGGGATGGATAGGTTGTGTGTAATGGACATCAGTGTCCCCTTTTGGACAATACCTGACTACTGTGATTTTCCCTACCTACAGGAAGTCTCTTGCTTTTAGTAATTCAAGATATAGGTGGGAAGTAGATACCAACCCCAGAAATCCCACAGCAAACCAGGACCCACTCTTCTATTGTGTTCTATCCTTTGCTCACTTGTTTTGAAACATAAATAAGTTTTCTTCTCACTAGTCAAATTTCACAAATCTGTAAATTGGCAACAGGCATTTATCTTTATTTGTTATTGGCTCTTGTATGAGTCAGTGTTCTAAGCTATGAGCAATGAAACAAACTCTGGCTGATTAAGTTGACAAATAATTAATTAAAATAATAGTGAAGAACTCAATAAATAGATGGAAGGGTTGATCAGAGGCTTATGGAAGCTTCCTGATGGGAGAGACTGAGTGAGGGGAAAACTGGGTCTTGTTCTGATGCGCAGGGCCATGCTCAGTAAACTTTAATCCAATTTTCTGTTGATGGGTGGACATGTGCTTCCTCCCTGCTATTTACCTGGGGTCAAATCACTGTGGAGGCAATGCCGACAATGGTGACCTCGTTCAAAAGATCCCATGCATGCACTGCTATACTCAGTGCTGCCAACCCTGCAGGAGGCCACCACTGACCCACGTCTCTGCTGGAGACTTCAGGACACTCACAGGCAAGTCTGGGCTAGCCTCTGTGGGGTCACTGCTCCTTCCTCCTGGGTCCTGGTGCATAAGATTCTGTTTGTGCCCTCTAAGAGTCGATTTCCCAGCCCTGTGTAAGTTCTGGCAGCTCTATGGTGGGGTCAATGGAGACCTCCTCCAAGAGGGCTTATGCCATACCCAAGTCTGCTGCATCCAGAGCCCCTGTCCCTGTGACAGTCCACTGCTGGCCTGGACCTCCACAGGAGATGCTCAAACACAGTTTTGTCTCAGTCTCTGTGGGGTCCCTGTGTCCTGGTGCACACAAGGTTTGTTTGAGCCCTATTAGAGTCTTTGGTGGGAATGAGGTTTAATTCTAAATGCGAATTCGCCTCTCCTACCATCTTGCTGGGGCTTCTCTTGCCCTTGGACATGGGGTATCTCCTCACAGAAGCTCCAGCACCTAGTGTCTTACTGAGGGTTCTCTGACCTTGGATGTGGGTTAACCAATCTCATCACATGGACCACAGTCTTGTCTAACTCAATGAAACTATGAGCCATGCCATGCAGGGCCACCTAAGATGGATGCGTCATGCTGGAGAGTTCTGACAAAATGTGGTCCACTGGAGAAAGGAATGGTGAAGCACTTCAGTATTCTTGCCTTGAGAACCCCATGAACAGTATGAAAAGGTAAAAAGATAGGACACTGAAAGATGAACTCCCCAGGTCAGTAGGTGCCCAATATGCTACTGAAAATCAGTGGAGAAATAACTCCAGAAAGAATGAAGAGATGGAGCCAAAGCAAAAACAACACCCAGCTGGTGATGGAAGCAAGGTTGGATGCTGTAAAAAGCAATATTGCATAAGAACCTGGAATGTTGGGCCCATAAATGAAGGAAAATTGGAAGCGCTCAAACAGGAGATGGCAAGAGTGAACATCAACATTTTAGGAATCAGCCAACTAAAATGAAATGAAATGGGTGAATTTAACTCAGATGACCATTATATCTACTATTGTTGGCAAGAACCCCTTAGAAGAAATGGAGTAACCATTATAGTCAGCAAAAGAATCTGAAATGCAGTACTTGGATGCAATCTCAAAAACGACAGAATGATCTCTGTTCATTTCCAAGGCAAACCATTCAATATCATGGTAATCCAAGCCTTTGCCCTGACCAGTAATACTGAAGAAGCTGAAGTTGAACGGTTCTATGAAGACCTACAAGACCTTTTAGAACTAATACCCCAAAAGGATGTCATTTTCATTATAGGGGGCAGGAAAACAAAAGTAGGAAATCAATAAAACACCTGGAATAACAGGCAAATTTGGCCTTGGAGTACAGAATGAAGCAGGGCAAAGGCTAATAGAGTTTTGCCAAGAGAACGCACTGGTCATAGCAAACACCCTCTCCCAACAACACAAGAGAAGACTCTACACATAGACACAGCAGATGGTCAACATTGAAATCAGATTGATTGTATTCATTGCATCCGAAGAAGGAGAAGCTCTATACACCCAGCAAAAACAAGACTGGGAGCTGACTGTGGCTCAGATCATGAACTCCTTATTGCCAAATTCAGACTTAAATTGAAGAAAGGAGGGAAAACCACCAGGTCATTCAGGTATGACCTAAATCAAATCCCTTATGATTATACAGTGGAAGTGAGAAATAGATTTAAGGGACTAGATCTGATAGATAGAGTGCCTGATGAACTATGGGCAGAGGTTTGTGACATTGTACAGGCGACAGGGATCAAGACCATCCTCAAAAAAAGAAATGCAAAAAAGCAAAATGGCTGTCTGAGGAAGCCTTACAAATAGCTGTGAAAAGAAGAAAAGTGAAAAGCAAAGGAGAAAAGGAAAGATATACCCATTTGAACGCAGAGTTCCAAAGAATAGCAAGGAAAGATAAGAAAGCCTTCCTCAATGATCAGCGCAAAAAATGAGGGGGAAAAAAACAGAATGGGAAAGACTAGAAATCTCTTCAAGAAAATTAGAGATACCAAATGAGCAGTTCATGAAAAGATGGGCTCAATAAAGGACAGAAATGGTATGGACCTAACAGAAGCAGAAAATATTAAGAAGAGGTGGCAAGAATACACAGAAGAACTGTACAAAAAAGATCTTCATGACCGAGAAAAGCACGATGCTGTGATCACTCACCTAGGGCCAGACATACTGGAATGTGAAGTTGAGTGGGCCTTAGGAAGCATCAGTGCAAACAATGCTAGTGAAGGAATTCCAGCTGAGCTATTTCAAATCTTAAAAGATGATGCTGTGAAAGTGCTGCACTCAATATGCCAGCAAATTTGGAAAACTCAGCAGTGGCCACAGGACTGGAAAATGTCAGTTTTCATTCTAATCCCTAAGAACAGAAAGGCCAAAGAATGCTCAAACTACCACACGATTGCATTTATCTCACACGCTAGTAAAGTAATGCTCAAAATTCTCCAAGCCAGGCTTCAACAATACATGAACCGTGAATTTCCAGATGTTCAAGCTGAATTTAGAAAAGGCAGGGGAATCAAATTACCAACATTCACTAGATCATCAAAAAAGGAAGAAAGTTCCAGAAAAACATCTATTTCTGCTTTATTGACTATGCCAAAGCCTTTGATTGTGTGGATCACAATAAACTGGAAAATTTTGAAAGAGATGGGAATACCTTACCACCTGACCTGCCTCTTGAGAAACCTGTATGCAGGTCAGGAAGCAACAGTTAGAGCTGGACATAGAACAGCAGTCTGGTTCCAAATAGGAGAAGGAGTATATATTGTCTGTATATTGTCACCCTGTTTATTTAACTTATATATAGAGTACATCATGAGAAATGCTGGGCTGGATGAAGCACAAGCTGGAATCAAGATTGCTGGGAGAAATATTAATAACCTCAGATATGCAGATGACACCACCCTATGGCAGAAAGTGAAGAAGAACTAAAGGCCCTCTTGATGAAAGTGAAAGAGGAGAGTGAAAAATTTGGCTTAAAGCTCAGCATTCATGGCATCTGTTCCCAACACTTCACTGCAAATAGATGTGGAAAGAGTGGAAATAGTGGCAGACTTTATCTTTTTGGTCTCCAAAATGACTGCAGATGGTGACTGCAGCCGTAAAATTAAAGGATGCTTACTCCTTGGAAGGAACGTTATGACCAACCTAGACAGCATATTAAAGAGCAGAGACATTACTTTGTCAACAAAGATCCATCTAGTCAAGGCTATGGTTTTTCCAGTAGTCATGTATGGATGTGAGAGTTGGACTATAAAAAAGCTGAGCATCAAAGAACTGATGCTTTTGAACTGTGGTGTTGGAGAAGACTCTTGAGAGTCCCTTGGACTGCAAGGAGATCCAACCAGTCCATCCTAAAGGAGATCAGTCCTGAGTGTTCATTGGGAGGACTGATGTTGAGGCTGAAACTCTAATACTTTGGCCACCTGATGCAAAGAGCTGACTCATTTGAAAAGACCCTGATGCTGGGAAAGATTGAGGGCAGAAGGAGAAGGGGGCAACAGAGGATCAGATGGTTGGACGGCATCACTGACTCAATAGACTTGGGTTTGGGTGGATTCTGGGAGTTGGTGATGGACAGGGAGGCCTGGCACGCTGTAGTCCATGGGTTCACAAAGAATTGGGCACAGCTGAGGGACTGAACTGAACTGAACTGAGGGCTGATCATCCAAGCTTGAACTGATGTTTCAAGAACACCCACAATCATGTTGCAATGCTGGTCTGTTGAGGGATACATTGGTTCCAGCTCCTGAACACAGGATGTTACAGTGTCAAGTCTACCAATACAGTGCCCCAAGCTTGATTTGTGATTTATGATAGCCCCAAGCTTGATGCTTCCATGACTATCTTCACTTGAAGGTGCATTCCACAGGATCTTAATCTTTCCTGAGAAAAGTTGCTCAGCTCTCAATTAGAATCTCTAGCAGGTGTTTTTGCCCACCCCCTTAACAGTGTAATTAGAAATTTTAAGCCTGGAGAAAAATTGAAATTTATTTCAATATATTAATATTTTCTAACAGGAGCGTTTTTAGGCAGTTTGTTGTTGTTCTGTAGTTGCTAAGTCCTGTCTGACTCTTTTGAGACCCCATGAACTGTAGCCCACCAGGGTCCTCTGTGATCGATTGGACCCGTGTCTCCTGAATTGGTAAGTGGACTCTTTACCATTGAGCCACCAAGGAAGCCCTCTTTTTAGGCAGCACTCAGAATATATATTTGCACACCAGTTGCAAAGAAGACCAGAAAAATATATATTTTGCCTTCTGTCTTGGAAAGGTAGTGATAAAATATTGCACCTTTCTCAAAACAAGGGTTAAAGTTTATAGCCAGAGAGAAGAACATGATGCCTACTTATTATTATAATTCTGAAGATTTGCTCAGAAAAGAAGGAACATATTAGGTTATTATGTGTGTTGTGTGGGGAGTGTTGCCTAATAAATTTACTCAAAAAATTAATATGCATACAATGGTAAAATTTTTAGTAATGGTAAAATATTTAATAATACTTAAGAAAACAACCATTTTTATTGCCAGGTCATATTTATGTTTTTTATCAATTGTTCAGTTGTGTCTGACTCTTCGCAGCCACTTGTACTGCAGCATGCCAGGCTTCCCTGTCTTTCACATCCCCCAGAGTTTGCTCAAATTCATGTCCATTGAGTCAGTGATACCATCCAGCCTTCTCATCCTCTGTCCCCTTCTCCTCCTGCCTTCAATTTTTCCCAGCACCAGGGTCTTTTCCAATGAGGGTCATACTATATCTAAATCTGAACATCTAGTATGGCTTCTGTTTCTTTTTATTCTGTTTCTCTTTTAAATTTTCAATTATAAAAGTATGATAACACATTTACAAGAGTCTTGGCAAGGGCAGAACAAAGCTGTGCATAATTCCACTATATATTACAATTATTTCTCAAGTAAATAAATTAAAATTTTTAGTTGCAGTTTCAATATCAAGCTCTCAAAAAAGAATGAATACAGAGTAATGTAGGATAGCATAGACCTGAAAAGCACCATGATCCAATTCAACATAATTAAGATTTATACAATTTTCACACAACAGTAGGATACAAATTCTATTCAAGTTCCCATACACTATAACCTAGGAGACACTGGAACATATCCAAGGACATAAAGCAAGATGCAAAAATTTCATGGTCTAAAGGTATTGAAACCATACAGAGTCTGTTCTTTTATCACTGTGGAATTATGTTGGAAATCAATATCAAAAGATATTTGAAAATAACCCACATATTTTCAAGTGCAATGTGACATCTACCAAGAGAGATCTTTGAGTTTGGCTCCGGCTTCTTTTTTAAGACAAGATAATTACCCTCTACTTTAGGATATTCTCTGCACAGTGTTTCAGGATTCATTTTTCTCAACCTTTCAGCAGTGTTTATTATTGTCCTATGTCACTTAGCACTTATTTTCTCTGTAAGTCTGGAAACATCATCAAGGCACAAAGCAATTCTGAGAGAAGTAGATTCTGTTTAATCTCTTGTAACTGGTACTCAGTAGAGCCTACTGAATATCTTTTCAATAACCATATCTGTGATTGTTGTTTCTATATAAGTTTATTCCAGTTTATAAATTTATGGCCTGTTCTACCTCAGTAAAATGGTACAGAGAGGCTACAAATTGAATGATAATAGTTTGGATAGAAAGAGTCAAAAAGACTCTGAAGATGAAAGATATTTTTTTGAGTGATAAGTTTTTTGAGAGCTAATGGAGATTCCCAAGTAGCAGTAGTAGTAAAGAACCTACCTGCCAATGCAGGAGACATAAGAAATGCAGGTCTGATCCCTGGGTTGGGAAGATCCCCTGGAGGAGGGCATAGCAATCCACTCCAGTATTCATGCCTGGAGAATCACATGGACAGAGGAGCCTGGTGGGCTGCTCTCCACTGGATCACAGAGTCAGACACAATTGAAGCAACTGAGCATGCATGCAAGCATTAATGAGAATAATGTGTTTGCTTGGCTTATAGTATATGGAAATGGGAGTAGGAGGAAGAGTTCTCCCTCTAAGAGCATCAAATGCACTATGCCCATTTTTTTCTGATGAGGAAAATGAATTCCAAAGGGGTTAGATTACTTTTTCAAAACCAATCGTAGCAGCATGAAACCAGAAATCAAATTTCTAAGTTCTCTTTTTATAAATATTGTTTGAGTACATAATGCTGCTCTTCTAATTCACACTGTATGAGGCCATAAAGTTTTTCTGATATTTTATCTAAATATGGAATCAAGTATGTTACTTAACCAGAAGATGACATCAACAGGGCAGATGGAGAAAGAGCCTCAAACAAATGCAGAAAGTCTTAAAATATCTTAGGAATCATGTTGACAATTTCTCCCAAGCAAGAATTCTAGCTGCAGCATTCATTACGCACTTGAACACACATAGCCTACTCTTGGATCTCCTGAACGTATTGTCTTTCACATTTACTCCTTGCAAGTTTTAACTACTTCACTTGTTAAACAAGGGCAATAATATTCACCCTGGTCACTTAATCTATACTTGTGAATTTTCTTAAAAAAAAAAAAAAAAAAAGTCTGACTAATGTAAATACAATCCAGAATAGCTACAGAAAGATATTTTTGAGGGCCTCATCATACAAAAAGGTGACTGCAAGAAAAATCTCTGAATATGTCCAGAACCCTACTCATTGTTAATTTCAATTCCATGAAAACACTGCTTTAAATAAATCTGTATGTATATGTCCTCCTAAACTCAGTCCTTGGAATGGGGCTTTTGTTCACTCTAGAGCATATGCTTACTCTCCATCACTTACATTTTCTGATTTGTTCCTTTGCTGTTAATGCACAGGATCCCAAGTATAGATGTTTCTTCTCTGTTCTTGAAGAAGGCTTACAAGAGAGTTTCAAAGAAGTGGAGAACGGTATATATTCTTGCCCTGAAATGGCTGTTGAGTAATCCAGTAAACTCTTTGTATGTTTGATTGTGGCATTGCCAGAAAATTTCTGCCACTTATTATAAAGTCCATTTGTGTGGATGAGGCAATTGATGCTATGAGAGCCTCACTGACTAGCTCACTGCTGGTAAGTTGGGGAACGAGGATCAGAGCTTGCGTTTGTCACATTCCAGCCTCTGCTCTTTTCAGGGAATCACGCAGTTCCAAAAAGGAAAGAGAATAAACCCTGAGCAAAACCAAGGCTAACAGCCAACTGGGAGAAGAAATAGAGTTCTAACATTTTATAAGACTACTTAAGTTCTGTAGTTAAAAAGGAAAAAGAGATGAAGAAGTAATTTTATGGAGTTTAGGAAGAGAGGAAACAGTTTATGGATCTCTTAGCTTGAGGACTTGAAGAGTTGTTAGTAAGTTTTATTATTTTAATTTGAGAATGAATCAGCAGCGCCTTGGGCAACACAGCCGTCACTTTCGGCAAGAGAACAACAACAGACCAGATTCAGCAGAGAACTCGGGGAAAGTGTAGTTTGTTCCTTTTCTCTTGATAAGTCCCCTTCTGCTCCCCCATATCCTACACACTTCAGCCCCCTGGAAGGATTATATTTTTAAGGAATAAGGGACTGACTCTGTAAATTGATTCTGTGCACTACTGGAAGCTGTAAGAACAAAGTTGCTTTACTAGCCATACCCTTTGCTGTTAATTTAGACTCCTTTTATCATTGGAATAGATATTATTTGAGATCACAATAACTTAATGATCTCTGATGTAGATGAACACAAACAGTAAAATAGGTTGTTCTCCTCCTGTTTCTTCATTTTATTATTTCCCTTTATTGTTGAATAATATTTTGCCACATTACAGCGTGCTCTCACATTAGAGTTTCCAGATAGTGCATCAGTTCAGTTCAGTCACTCGGTTGTGTCCGACTCTGCAACCCCATGAACCGCAGCATGCCAGGCCTCCCTGTCCATCACCAACACCCGGAGTTGACCCAAACCCATGTCCATCAAGTCGGTGATGCCATCCAACCATCTCATCCTCTGTCGTCCCCTTCTCCTCCCGTCTTCAATCTTTCCCAGCATCAGGGTCTTTTCAAATGAGTCAGCTCTTCACATCAGGTGGCCAAAGTATTGGAGTTTCAGCCTCAGCATCAGTCCTTCCAATGAACACCCAGGACTGATCTCTTTCAGGATGGACTGGTTGGATCTCCTTGCAGTCCAAGGGACTCTCAAGAGTCTTCTCCAACACTACAGTTCAAAAGCATGAGTTCTTCGATGCTCAGCTTTCTTTATAGTCCAACTCTCACATCCATACATGACTACTGGGAAAATCATAGCCTTGACCAGATGGACCTTTGTTGGCAAAGTAATGTCTCTGCTTTTTAATATGCTATCTAAGTTGGTCATAACTTTCCTTCCAAGGAGTAAGCGTCTTTTAATTTCATGGCTGCAATCACCATCTGCAGTGATTTTGGAGCCCCCAAAAAATAAGGTCAGCCACTGTTTCCACTGTTTCCCCATCTATTTGCCATGAAGTGATGGGACCAGATGCCATGATCTTAGTTTTCTGAATGTTGAGCTTTAAGCCAACTTTTTCCGTCTCCTCCTTCACTTTCATCAAGAGGCTCCTTAGTTCTTCACTTTCTGCCAGAAGGGTTAGTGCATGGAAAGTATGGAAACATTTTTGCTGTTTTTCTGAAATTCAAACTTAACAATGTCCTACATTTTATGTGGCAATGATCTCTTATATCCATTTTCTCACTTGAGGTCCAGACAATTTTTAATGTGGAATTATTATAATTTTCTAATGAATAAAGTGATATTCAAGCCCTTTTCCAAAGTTCTTCCAGGTCTTCGGCTCTACGGTGGTGCATGTTATCACTACCTATATAAGTCTGGAGTAGTTCAGCAGGCCAGGGGTGAGAGACAGAGAGAGAATATGAGTATAATGAATAAGTGGAAGAAATCTCAGATCCTGGACATCTTAGCAGTAGGTATGGGATGAAAATTCCAAAGAAACATGTTAAGAATGGATTTGATTTAGGTGAGATTAATAATTGAGGCATCCTTTTAGTGAGCAGTCATGATGGCAGGAATTTCCCTGATGGGAGTGGCCAAAGGAAACCTAGGTGTTTAGAAAAAATGATCAGAGTACCCTGGATAATTGCAGGTAGAGGAAGAAAAAGAGGTCAGTGTCTAACACAGTGATGGCACAGATTGAAGAACAATTGTCCTGGATTTAAGAGGATCAATGAAGAGAAAGGACAGCCATTCAGGGAAAAAAGAACAATAAGGGAAGTTTGATTTTCTCTTTTCAACAAAACCTCCAACTAGATTTAAAAATTAAATTTAAAAAAAAATGCAAAATAGAAGAAAAATTAACACACATTTATTTGTGCTCTTCAGAGAAACAAAACCCAGAAGATACATATCTAAATATAATCATATAATTTATTAATATATTTATATAAGAAAAGGTATTTATTATAAGGATTTGGCTCACACGATTGTGGAAGTTAACAAGTCTTAAGATCTGTAGTCAGCAAGCTGGAGGCCCAGGAGAACTGATGTTATAGTTCCAAACCAAGTCTCAGTATGAAGGTAGGAGAATACCCATATTCCAGCTTGAAGACAGGCAGAAAGATATGATTCTTTCCTACTCAGGCCTTAATGTGCTTCTGGTGTGCAACTGATTAGATGTGGCCCACCCACACCAAGAAGGGCAATCTATTCAGTCTACTGCATTAAATGTTAATCTCATCTAGAAACACCCTCATAGGCACACCCAGAATAATGTTTGACCAAATATCTGGACTTCCTGTCACTCAGTCAACTTGACATGTAAAATTATATTAAACTGACTTGAAATGGCCACTTTTTTTTTATTTCACTTTATTTTTTTTCTATTATTTTTCAAATTCTTTTCCTATTTAGGTCATTACAGATTAAGTAGAATTCCCTATGGTATACAGCAGGGCCTTGTTGGTTATATATTTTAAATATAGCAGTGTATACATGTTAAATTCAAACTCCTAATCTATCCCTCCCCCTACCCTTTCTTCCTGGTAACCATAAATTCATTCTCTAAGTCTTTGAGTCTGTTTCTGTTTTGTAGATAAGTTCATTTGTATCTTTTTTTTTTTTTTCAACATTCTGCATATAAGGGATACCATATAATATTCGTCTTTCTCTGGTTGATTTACCTCATGCACTGTGATAATCTCCAGATCCATCCATGTTGCTGCAAATAGCATTATTTCATTCTTTTTATGGTTGAGTAATATTCCATTGTATATATGTACCACATTTAAACCATTCACCTGCTGATGGATATTTTTGTTCCTTCCATGTCTTGATTACTATAAACAGATCTGCAAAGAACTTTGGGGTGTATTTATCCTTTCGAACCATGTTTTTCTCTGGCTATATACCCAGGAGTGGGATTGCCAGGCCAGGGATTTAAACTCAGAGGAAACTATTTCAACCACAAAAACATAAGTTTTCCATATCTTAAAAAATCATAAATAAATCTGAGAATCAGTTGTTAAATGAAAGCAATTACAATACATATAGCAAGGCATAAGTTATCTTTATTATATAAATTTTACAGAACATTAGGAAAAAAGCAGGTATCTCAATAGAAAGAAAAGGGGAGGAAAAGGACAGAGTTAATTTATAGAAAAATAAATATAATGCCCGTTAACATATTTAAGTATACTAGAAATCAATGAAATAGGAGTTAAAATTTTTTCACTTGTTAATTTGGCAAAGTTTAATAGAATAATTATTAGTGCTAGTGAGACTGTAGTGTCCATTTGTGGCAATTAATTTTGTACAATCTCTTGAATTAATAGTTTGCCATTTTACAGAGGCTCAAAAATTCATAACTGTGATCTAGGAATTATTTCTAAGAGGATAATTATCAATTAAAATTTAAATTTTTGTAAAAGATATTCATGGAATGTTCATAGAAGCATTTAAAATAAACAACCTAGGTATCTTACAGTATGGGATCAATTAAGTCAGTCAGTTGCATCTAGAGAAGATAGTATGAGACAACTCTTAAATGTTGTATTTTGGTGAATATTTACTGAATGGGAAAATTTTCCAGAGTTCCAGTGGGAAAATAAAGAGAAAAAAAATGATATTTTTGAAATAGAAATAGCAATTAAAAGACCCTTACTAAAACAATATTGAGTTTATGAGCTATTTGAATATCCACTCATATATTCTATAGACTCATTTGTATATTAATTTTGGTAATCATACATTTAATAATTTGAAATAAATTATTTAATAAAGTACAACATGTATACTTAAAAGTGAACAAATCAAAAATAAACACTTGGGCAAAATTTTACAGATTTGAACATGTTCTTACAGTCACCCCCAGGATCAAGAAATAGCAAAAAATTAGCATTTACCTGGTAGCTGTCCTCACTTCTATTACAACTGCTTACTTTTACCTGATTTTGAACTTTCTGTAAATAGACCATACAGTATTGTGGTATTGTGTATGGCTCCCTTTGCTCAGTTTTATGGTTGTGAATTTCCTTCTTCTTGTGTGTAACAGTATTTTGTTTGTTTTTTCATTCTTGTATAATGTTCCATTGCATAAATATACCACTACTAAATTTATATAAATATACCAATATTAATTTATGTTCTATTACTGGTAGAAATTTGAGTTACATATTTCTATATGTTGGGTGGATGAACATAAATATGCAATACTGTTTGTCATATATTAATATCTTGGAGTATGAGGATATTATTCTAATCATATATGAAGTATGATTGTATTGTAGCCATTTGTGTGTTTAGCTTTATTAGATACTTCCAAGCTGTTTTCCAAGGTAGTCAGACCAATTTATGCAAATCTCTATCATGTATGAGATTTCTAGTTGTTCCACATTTCAGCATTGCCAGATTTTTTTTTGTTGTTTTTTTTAATTAAAGCCTTTCTGCTGTGGACTGAGTTCACTGTGATTTTAATTTGCATTTCCGTGATGTTTACTGAGATCAAGCAATTTTTCAAATACTATTGAGTGCTTGGATATTATTTATTGAAACTCTGTACTTCTGTTGATTAATAGGAGTCTTTTACTTATACGGGTTATGAGTCTTATTCTGAGCATATCTATGAGCCTCCACTATGGCTCAGCAGTAAAGAATCCACCTGCAATGCAAGAGACGTGGTAGATATGGGTTCCATCCCTGAGTCAGGAAGATCCCCTGGAGGAAGAAATAGCAATGTACTCCAGTATTCTAGCCAGGAAAATACCATGGACAGAGAAGCCTGGTGGGCTACAGTGCATGGGGTCGCAGAGTCAGACATTACTGAGCACAGTGCATGGCATAGCACAGGGCAGATATCTTCTTCTGATAGGTTGTTTGCCTCTTCACTCTGTTAACACATTACTGACTGGGGCATTTTTGTAGAAACAAATGCCTGGGGCTATAATAAACATCCAATTAATAATGTGTTAATGGTATCTCTCTCTCTTTTTTTTTAATGTAGTAAGGAATCTTAACATGAGACCTACCCTCTTAACAAACTTTTAAGCATGCAGTACAGCATTGTTGGGCTTCCCTTGTGGCTCAGCTGGTAAAGAATCTGCCCACAAGGCGGGAGACCTGGGTTCAATCCTACGTTGGGAAGATCACCTAGAAAAGGGAAAGGCTACCCACTCCAGTATTCTGGCCTGGAGAATTCACAGCATTGTTAACTATTACCACTATAAGCAGATCTCTAGAATGCATTCATATTACATTGCTGTTCACTCAGTCATGTCCAACTCTTTGTGATCCTGTGGACTGTAGCATGCCAGGCTTCCCTGTCCTTCACCATCTCCTGGAGTTTGCTCAAACTCATGTCCATTGAGTCAGTGATGCCATCCAACCATCTCTTTCTCTGTCATCCTCTTCTCCTCCTGCCTTCAATCTTCCCCAACATCAGGATCTTTTCTAATGAGTCAGCTCTTTGCCTCAGGTAGCCAAGTATTGGAGTTTCAGCTTCAGCATCAGTCCTTTCAAGGAATACTCAGGATTGATTTCCTTTAGGATTAACTGATTTGATCTCATTGCAGTCCAAGGAACTCTTAAGAGTCTTCTCCAATGCCACAATTCAAAATCATCAGTCCTTCGGTACTCAGCCTCCTTTATGGTCCAATGCTCACATCCATACATGACTACTGGAAAAGTGATACCTTTGGCTATATGGATCTTTGTCGGCAAAGTAGTGTCTCTGCTTTTTAATATGCTGTCTAAGTTTGTCATAGCTTCACCCCAATGTTCATCGCAGCACTGTTTATAATAGTCAGGACATGGAAGCAACCTAGATGCCCATCAAAGAGCAAGTGTCCTTTAATTTCATGGCTGCAGTCACCATCTGCAGTGATTTTGGAACCCCCCAAAATAAAGTCTGTCACTGTTCCCATTATTTCCCCATCTACTTGCCATGAAGTGATGGGACCAGATGCCATGATCTTAGTTTTTTGAGTGTTGAGTTTTAAGCCAACTTTTCACTCTCCTCTTTCACTTTCATCAAGAGGCTCTTTAGTTCCTCTTCACTTTCTGCCATAAGGGTGCTGTCATCTGCATATCTGAGGTTACTGATATTTCTCCTGGCAGTCTTCATTCCAGCTTGTGCTTCATCCAGCCCAGCATTTTGCATGCCATAAGTTAAATAAGAAGGATGACAAATATACAACCTTGACATACTCCTTTCCCAACAAGAAACTTCATACCTGTTGAACAACAATTCCCCATTTTCCCCACTCCTACTTCTGACAATCACTAGTCTACTCTGCTTCTTTGAGTCTGACTATTTTAGACACCTCACATAAGTGGAATCATGCAATATTTGTTCTGTGACCTGGTTCCTCAACTGGAAAAAATCTGCCTGCTGATACAGGAGATGCAAGAGACGTGGGCTTGTTCCTTGACATGGGATGACCCCTTGGAGAAGGAAATGACAACTCACTCTGGTATACTTGCCTGGAAAATTTCACGGACAGAGAAGGCTGGTGGGCTATAGTCCATGGGGTCACAAAAAGTCAGACATGACTGAGCACTCACGCTCGCACATGGCTTGTTTTACCTAGCATAATGCCTTCAAGGTCCATCCATTTTCCTGCCCACAGCAGATTTTTTTTTTCTTTTTAAAGACTGAATAATATTCTGTATACATATACTACACTTTATCCATTCATCCATCAGTGGACATGTTTCAGCTATTTTGAATAATGCTACAATGAATGAGAGTGCCTATATTTCTTCCAGGCAGTGGTTTCATCTCCTTTAGCTGTATACCTAGAATGGAACTGCTAGAATATATGGTAGTTCTATTCTTAGCATTTTGAGGAGTCTTCATATTGTTTCTCATCGTGGCAGTCATTTTGCATTTTCACAACAGAGTGCAAGGGTTTCAATTTTTTCACATCCTCACCAACACTTGAGTTTTGTTTTTCGTTAATGGCCATCTTAATAAGTGTGACCTACTATCTCATTGTGGTTTTGGTTTGCATTTCCCTGGTGATTAGTGATGTTGAGCACTTTTTCAATTACCTGCGTCCATTATCATGTTTTCTTCGGAGAAATATCTATTCAGTTTCCTTGATGGTTTTTCTTAAATCAGGTTATTTATTTATTTTACTATTGGGTAATAGGAGTTCCTTATATACTTTGGATATTAAGTAACTATAAGAAATATGGTTCACATTTTTTTTTCATTTTCACTCTTCTGATGTGTTTCCTATGGTACTGGCATAAAAACAGACTTATAGACTAATGGAATAGAATAGAAAGCCTAGAAATAAACCCATGCATATATGATATCAACTGCACTAAAGCATGTGTTCATAACATGCATGCATGATATCAACTAATCTTTGATGAGCGTGCCAAGAATACACAATGGGGAGAGAATAGTCCCTTCAACAAATGGAGTTAGAAAGACTGTATGTATTCATATACACAAGAATGTAATTGGACCATTATTTTACATTGAACAATGAAATCAACTCAAAATGAATTAAAGATTTAGATATAAAAAACAGAAACTGTAAAATTCTGAGAAGAAAACAAAAGGGAGTGCTTCATGGCATTAGTCTAGGAAATAGTGCCTTTTACTCACATACGTTCTTCATTTAATGTAATCTACTTTTTAGTCTCTTCCCTTACAATAATGTTTTATGCGTCTTTCCAAGAAAATCTTCAACTACCCTTAAGTCACAAAGATATCTTCATGCTATCCTCAAATAGCTTTATTGTTTTTAGTTTTTAGATTTATAGTTAATATAGAATTTTGCTTACCCTAAGAGGTGAAGGGCAACATTCCTTTTTTGAGTGTTATGTTTATTCAATAAAATACATACAATTTACATGTGATTTTTCTGTCTCTATTTCACTGCAATAATATTTTTACAAATATAAATCCCATATGACTACAGAATGTGGTTTTTTTTTGTTTTTAGAATTTCTATTTCATTTGACTAGATTGTTCATTTTTCTACCTATGAATAGTGTTTTAATTCTATTAATTTTCTAGGTCTGATATAAGACAAAGTAAGATATCTGAACTTTCTTATTCTTCCTCAGCATTATCTAGATACACTTAAATTTTGTATTTTCATTTGTCATTCTACTAAAAATCTGCTGGGAATATGATTGAGGTTATACTGAATGTATTAATAAATACGGGACAGAACTTTCCAATAGTGAGTATTACAATTCAGCAGCATAATATTTTCCTCAACTTATTTACATCTTCTTTCATACTAATCAAGAATGTTTTGTAGCTTTTCTATCTCTTTATCCTGTGCATGTTTTCATAAATTCAGTTCAGCTCACTCAGTTGTGTCTGATTCTTTGTGACCCCATGGACTTCACTGTCCAACATTCCACACTCCAGGCTTCTTTGTCCATCACCAACTCTCAGAGCATACTCAAACTCATGTCCATTGAGTCGGTGATGCCATTGAACCATCTCATCCTCTCCCATTCCCTTCTCCTCCTGCCTTCAATATTTCTTCCCGGCATCAGGGTCTTTTCCAATGAATCAGATCTTTGCATTAGGTGGCCAAAATATTGGAGTTTCAGCTTTGGCATCAATCCTTCCAATGAATATTTAGGACTGATTTCCTTTAGAATTGACTAGTTGGATCTCCTTGCAGTTTAAGGGACTCTCAAGAGTCTTCTCCAACACCACAATTCAAAAGCAATTACTTTGCCAACAAAGGTCCATCTAGTCAAAGCTATGGTTTTTCCAGTAGTCATGTATGGATGAGAGAGTTGGACTTAAAGAAAGCTTAATGCAAAAGAACTGATACTTTTGAACTGTGGTGATGGAGAAGATTTTTGAGAGTTCCTTGGACTTCAAGGAGATCTAACCAGTCCACCCTAATGGAGATCAATCCTGAGTGTTCATTGGAAGGACTGAGGTTGAAGCTGAAACTCCAATACTTTGGCCCCCTGATGCAAAGAACTGACTAAAGTGGAGAAGACCCTGATGCTGGGAAAGATTGAAGGTGGGAGGAGAAGTGGACGTCAGAGGATGAGATGGTTAGATGGCATCACTGACTCAATGGACGTGAGTTTGAGTAAACTCCAGGAGTTGATGATGGACAGGGAGGCCTGGTGTGCTGCAGTCCCTGGGGTTGCAAAGAGTCAGACACGACTGAGCGACTGAACTGAACTGAACATCAGTCTTTATAGTCCAAATCTCATATACATACATGACTACTGGAAAAACCATAGCCTTGACTAGATGGACATTTGTTGGCAAAGTAATGTCTCTGCTTTTTAATATGCTGTCTAAGTTGCTTCCAAGGAGCAAACTTCTTTTAATTTCATGGCTGCAGTCACCATCTGCAGTGATTTTGGAGCCCCTCAAAAATAAAGTCTGGCATTGTTTTCACTGTTTCCCCATCTATTTGCCATGAAGTGATGGGACCGATCTTAGTTTTTTGAATGATGAGTTTAAAGACAACTTTTTGACTCTCCCCTTTTACCTTCATCAAGAGGCTCTTTAGTTCTTCTTCATTTTCTGCCATAAGGGTGGTGTCATCTGTGTATCTGATGTTATTGATATTTCTCCTGAAAATGTTGATTCCAGTTTGTGTTTTATCCAGCCCACCATTTCGCATGATGTACTCTGCATATAAGCAGGGTGACAAAATACAACTTGGATGTACTCCTTTCCCAGTTTGGAACCAGTTTGTTGTTCCATGTCCGGTTCTAACTGTTGCTTCTTGACCTACATACAGATTTCTCTAGAGGCAGGTAAGGTGGTCTGGTAATCCCATCTCTTTATGACTTCTCCACAGTATATTGTGATCCACACAGTCAAAGGCTTTGGTGTAGTCAATGAAGCAGATGTAAATGTTTTTCTAGAACTCTCTTGCTTTTTTGATGATCCAAGAGATGGTAATTTGATCTCTGGTTCTTCTGCCTTTTCTAAATCTAGCTTGAACATCTGGAAGTTCTCAGTTTGCATACTGTTGAAGCCTGGTTTGGAGAATTTTGAGCATTACTTTGCTAGTGTGTAAGATGAGCGCAATTGTTTGGTAGTTTGAACATTCTTTGGCATTGCCCTTCTTTGGGACTGGAATGAAAACTGAACTTTTCCAGTCCTGTGGCCCTTGCTGAGTTTTCCAAATTTGCTGGCATATTGAGTGCAACACTTTCACAGCATCATCTTTTAGGATTTGAAATAACTAACCTGGAATTCCATCATCTCCACTAGCTTTGTTCACTGTGATGCTTCCTAAGGCCCACTTGACTCCACTGGAGAGGAGAATGGCAAACCACTTCAGCATTCCTGCCTTGAGAACCCCATGGACACTGTGAAAGGACTGTGCTTACCCTGTCTAAAAGAGTTGAGAGAATTTTCCATCTTTACATTCTTGCAAATATTTTTCTATATTTATATATTTGGAACATTTCTATACAGAAAACAAATATTGTCAGGATAGAAAAATAAAATTGCCAGTTTTTCTTTCTTAAAATGTTTAAAAATATTCAACATTGAATCAATTTGGGCCTGTAGATTTCATTTGGGGCTATGTTTTAATTGCATGATTATATTAATAACCATAAGATTTCCCAAATTGTTTCCTTCTGTTTTGTCAACCTAAAATGTTGTGTTTTTTTAATAGGAGCTTTTAACATGTGTAATGCTTCTTTCTATCTTTTTCATGTCTGTAAGCTCTTTAGTGATATTTTCCTTTTTATTTCTGATTTTAATAACCTATGATTTTTCTAGCTTGAACTAAATTTATTTGTTCTTTTTAAAAAATATTTTGTCCAATAACCAACTTTTGTCTTATTTCTTTTCTTATAGCTTGTTTTTTATTTTATTAATCTCTGATTATATCTTTTCCTTCCTTCTATTTTCTTTGGCATTAATTTGATATTCATTTTCTAATTTCTTGAGGTAGAAAATTTTTCACTGATTTTCAGCCTTTCTCCCTTTCTTTTGATCTATAAATTTCAAGCTATAAACTTTTTTAAAGCACTGTTTAACTGAAGTATGGAAAATTTAGCTTACATTTTTAATTCACTATAATCAGATAAAATTGTCTGAATAAGTTCATTTTTATGAAATATACTGAACTATATTTTATGCCCCAGTATGTGTATGATAAATTATGGTACCATAATATTTCATGTGAAGTTGAAAAGAATGTGTATTTTACAGTTGTTGTATATAGTGTTTTAAATATATCTATTAGGTCAAGATTTTAAATTGCATAATTAAAATAGCCTGTATATTTCATGTACTTTTTCTGTTAGTTACTGAGACCTAAGTTAAAGACTCACTCTACAGTTGTAAATTTGTCTACCCCACTTTAAGTCTGCTATTTTTTTATATAATTAGAAACATGAATTTATAATTATATCTTCCTGATGCATTGACTATTTTTTCATTATGTCTCTCTTTATCTCTGTTAATGCTTCTTGACTAAATGCTATTCTTTCTTATGATAGTAAAGGTGAATCAGCTTCTTTCATTTAAAAATTAGATACAAAAACAAATATAGTAATCAGAACAGTATGGTACAGGCATCAAAACATAGAACAAATGAGTAGAACTGGTAGCCAAGAGATAAAACCCAAGCAATGGATATTTGACAAGGAAGTCACAAATACTTACTGTGGAAAAAAATAATAATCCCTTCAATAAATGGTGCTGGGGAAACTGGAAATCCACATGCAAAATAAATAAATAAATATAATTATATCCTAAAAATCCACTTAAAATTAATCTTTTTTTGGAAATGATGCCAGAAGCCAAACAATTAATTAAAAAATCAACAGTGGGGCTACATCAAGCTAAAAGATTTCTGCACAGCAAAAGTAACAATCAATAAAATGAAAAGGCAATACATTCAATAGGAGAAAATATTTGTGAACCGTATATCTAATAAGAGGTTAACATTAAAAATACATAAAGAATTCACATGACTTAATAGCAAAAAGACCCAAACATTCTGATTAAAAATGGGTAGGGAAAAACATTGGACAAAATTCAACACCGTTTCATGATAAAAATTCTCATCAGATTTGTATAGATGGTGCATATCTCAACATAATAAAGACTACTTATGATAAACCTACAGTTAACATCATATTCATAGGGAAAAGCTTTCTAAAATCACAAACAAGACAAGGGTGTCACCTCACATCACTTATATTAAACATTATGTTGGAAGTTCTAGCCACAGCAGTCAAAACTAGCTCTATCATTTCTTTTTGATGTCTTCATTGAAATACCTTTGTGAAGAGATATCTTCCCTTTTACTCTTTACTTACTCAGTGATACTGTTCATGCATAAAAGGCAGATAAATGTTAATTTTTATTGGAATATGATTGCTTTACAATGTTGTGTTATTTTCTGCTGTACAATATCATGAACCAAACATGTGTATATACATATACTCCCTCCATCTTGAGTTTCCATCTCACCCCCAGCACCCTCTTGCCCCCACCAGGTCATTACAGTTCAAACTACTGCACAATTACACTCTTTTCATGAGAAAAGGAGCAAAGTAGTGCTCAAAATTCTCCAAGCTAGGCTTCAGCAGTATGTGAATCAAGAACTTCCAGATGTTCAAGCTGGATTTAGAAAAAGCACAGGGACCAGAGATCAAATTGCCAATATCTACTGGATCATTGAAAAAGCAATAGAATTCCAAAAAAATACCTACTTCTACCTCATTGACTATGTCAAAGCCTTTGACCATGTGGATCACAACAAACTGTGGAAAATTCATAAAGAGATGGGAATACCAGACCACTTTATCTGCCTCCTGAGAAACCTGTATGCAGGTCAAGAAGCAATGGTTAGAACAGGACCTGGAACAGACTTGTTCCAAATTGGGAAAGAGGTATGTCAAGGCTTTATATTGTAACTCTGCTTATTCTATGCAGAGTACTTCATGGAAAATGGTGGGCTGGATGAAACACAAGCTGGAATCAAGATTGCCAGGAGAAACATCAATATCTCAGATATGCAGAAGACACCACCCTTATGGCAGAAAGCAAAGAGCCTTTTGATGAAGGTGAAAGAGGAAAGTGAAAAAGTTGTCTTAAAACTCAACATTCAGAGTTATTTCTCGGAGGGAGGAGCCAAGATGGCGGAGGAGTAGGACGGGGAGACCACTTTCTCTCCTACAAATTCATCAAAAGAATAACTGAACGCAGAGAAAACTTCGCAAAACAACTTCTGATCGCTAGCTGAGGTCATCAGGTGCCCAGAAAAGCAGCCCATTGTCTTCGAAAGGAGGTAGGACAAAATATAAAAGATTAAAAGTGAGACAAAAGAGCTAAGGACGGAGATCTGTCCCGGGAAGGGAGTCTTAGGCGGCATTGCTTGGAGTAGGGTCCGGGCCTGAGTGCCCTGAGGACAATCGGAGGGAGCTTCTGTGAGGTGCCAACTTGAACTGTGGGAGACCAAAGGAGAGAGAGAAAATTGACCGGCCCGAACACACTGCCGGCCGTTCGCAGAACAAAGGGACGGAGAAAGTCCCAAGAAGAGGTCGCAGGCTGCGGACCGGCCCAGCCCCGCCGGAGGCAGGAGGCAGGGGGGAGGGGAAGGTCACGGCGAGACACAGGGCGCAGGCACCCGACGGGCGCGGGCGGGGACTGGGGCTGGGGACGCGGAGGGCGGAAGGCGCGCGCACCCGACTGGCGCCAGTGGAAACTGAGACTGGGTCCGCGGAAGGGAGTGGGCGCGCCACACCTGGGTAGAGTGCGCCCACCAAGCCCCTGGCTGCCTGGACCGCTCTGGCGGGGAAGGCACACAGAGAGCAGGCGCAGCTTTTCGTTCCGCCCTTTTGTGGAACACCCGAGGGCTGGAACCTCGCGCAGCGCGGGCCGCGCTCCATATAGAGCAGCCGGGAGCCTGAGCAGCGCAGACGGAGAAAGCAGTGTCAGCCCCTCCCGGCAGCGCCAGTCCGTCCCCGCGGCGCAAGCCCCTCCCTGCCCCGCAGGGCGACGGAACTAGCTACCTGAATAAGAGTCCACCTCCGCCCGCCTGTGTCAGGGCGGAAATGAGGCTCTGAAGAGACCGGCAAACAGAAGCCAAATAAACAAAGGGAACCGCCTCAGAAGGGACTGGTGCAACAGATTAAAATCCCTCTAGAAAACACCGACTACACCGGAAGGGGGCTGTAGATATCGAGAAGTGTAAGCTGGAACAAGGAGCTATCTGAAACTGAGCCGAACCCACACTGACCGCAACAGCTCCAGAGAAACTCCTAGATATAATTTTACTTTTTTCTCTCTCTTTTTTTTCCTCTTTTTTTATTTTTTCTTTTTTATTTTTCTCTTTTATTTTCCTTTAAAATCCCCTATTACTCCCCCATTACTCCTTAACTTTCATTTCCATAGATTTTTACGATTTTTTTAATTAGGGAAAAAAAAAAAATTTTTTCTTTCTTTTTCCTCTTCTTTTTTTTTCTTTCCTTTTTCTCTTCTATTTTCTATTTTTCTTTTCCTCTTATTTCTTTTAAAGTCCTCTAGTACTCCTCTACTACTCCTTAATTTTCATTTTCAATACACTATAACCTTACAAAAAAAAAGAAAAAAGAAGAGAAGCCCTATTTTTAAACCGAAGATTATTCTCTCCCAATCTTGACTCTCTGTTTTCTACCTCAGAACACCTCTATTTCCTCCTTTCCCCTTCTCTTCCCAATCCAATTCTGTGAATCTTTGTAGGTGTCTGAGATACGGAGAACACTCTGGGAACAGACAGCTGCGTAGATCTGTCTCTCTCCTCTTGAGTACCCCTTTTTCTCCTCCTGCTCATCTCTATCTCCCTCCTCCCTTTTCTCCTGTTCATGTAACTCTGTGAACCTCTCTGGGTGTCCCTAACGGGGGAGAATCTTTTCGCCATTAACCTAGAAGTTTTATTATCAGTGCTGTATAGTTGGAGAAGTCCTGAGACTACAGGAAGAATAAAACTGAAATCCAGAGGCAGGAAACTTAAGCCCAAAACCTGAGAACACCAGAAAACTCCTGACTACATGGAACTTTAAGTAATAAGTGACTGTCCAAAAGCCTCCATACCTACACTGAAACCAACCACCACCCAAGAGCCAATAAGTTTTAGAGCAAGACATACCACGCAAATTCTCCAGCAACACAGGAACATAGCCATGAATGTCAACATACAGGCTGCCCAAGGACACACCTAACACATAGACCCATCTCAAAACTCATTACTGGGCACTCCATTGCTCCCCAGAGAGAAGAAATCAATTCCATGCACCAGAACACTTGACGCTAGCTTCACTAACCAGGCCCCAACCTTGAACAAGGCCAATCGTCCTAACCCCACCACGGGTAAATCCTCCACAATAAAACAGGAACCAAGACCTCCAGAATACAGAAACCCCTCCAGACACAGCAATCTAAACAAGATGAAAAGGCAAAGAATACAACAGGGTATAAAGGACATGAAAATGCCCAACCAAGTCAAAACAAAAGAGCGAGGAGATAGAATCTACCTGAAAAAGAATTTAAATAATGATAATTAAAAATGATCCAAATCTTGAAAACAAAATGAGTTACAGATAATAGCCCTGGAGACAAAGATTGAAAAGAACAAGAAAGTGTGTGTAATAAAGACTAGAAGAAATAAAAGAGTCAATTAAAAATGAATAATGCAATAAATGAGATCAAAAACACTCTGGAGGGAACCAAGAGTAGAATAACGGAGACAGAAGATAGGATAAGTGAGGTAGAAGATAAAATGGTGGAAATAAATGAAACAGAGAGGAAAAAGAAAAAAGAATCAAAAGAAATGAGGACAACCTCAGGGACCTCTGGGACAATGTGAAACGCCCCAACATTCGAATCATAGGAGTCCCAGAAGAAGAAGACAAAAAGAAAGGCCATGAGAAAATACTCGAGGAGATAATAGCTGAAAACTTCCCTAAAATGGGAAGGAAATAGCCACAATCCAAGAAACCCAGAGAGTCCCAAACAGGATAAACCCAAGGCAAAACACCCCAAGACACATATTAATCAAACTAACAAAGATCAAACACAAAGAACAAATATTAAAAGCAGCAAGGGAGAAACAACAAATAACACACAAAGGGATTCCCATAAGGATAACAGCTGATCTATCAATAGAAACCCTCCAGGCCAGAAGAGAATGGCAGGACGTACTGAAAGTAATGAAAGAGAATAACCTACAACCTAGATTACTGTATCCAGCAAAGATCTCATTCAGATATGAAGGAGAATTTAAAAGCTTTACAGATAAGCAAAAGCTGAGAGAATTCAGCACCACCAAACCAGCTCTTCAACAAATGCTAAAGGATCTTCTCTAGACAGGAAATGCAGAAAGGTTGTATAAACGTGAACCCAAAACAACAAAGTAAATGGCAACGGGACCACACCTATCAATAATTACCCTAAATGTAAATGGGTTGAATGCCCCAACCAAAAGACAAAGATTGGCTAAAAAAAAACAAAAACAAGACCCCTATATATGCTGTCTACAAGAGACCCACCTCAAAACAAGAGACACATACAGACTAAAAGTGAAGGGCTGGAAAAAAATATTTCATGCAAACGGAGACCAAAAGAAAGCAGGAGTCGCAATACTCATATCAGATAAAATAGACTTTCAAATAAAGGATGTGAAAAGAGACAAAGAAGGACACTACATAATGATCAAAGGATCAATCAAAGAAGAAGATATAACAATTATAAATATATATGCACCCAACATAGGAGCACCACAATATGTACGGCAAATGCTAATGAGTATGAAAGAGGAAATTAATAGTAACACAATAATAGTGGGAGACTTTAATACCCCACTCACAACTATGGATAGATCAAATAAACAGAAAATTAACAAGGAAACACAAACCTTAAATGACACAATGGACCAGCTAGACCTAATTGATATCTATAGGACATTTCACCCCAAAACAATCAACTTCACCTTTTTCAAGTGCACACGGAACATTCTCTAGAATAGATCACATCCTGGGCCATAAATCTGGTCTTGGAAAATTCAAAAAAATTGAAATCATTCCAGTCATCTTTTCTGACCACAGTGCAGTAAGATTAGATC